>NW_017214757.1:0-14441 GCF_001704415.2 Capra hircus
TCCCACAGGTTTTGATTTCTTTTTTGATTTCTTCTGTGATTTGTTGGTTATTCAGAAGTGTGTTGTTCAACCTCCATGTGTTGGAATTTTTAATAGTTTTTCTCCTGTAATTGAGATCTAATCTTAATGCATTATGGTCAGAAAAGATGCTTGGAATGATTTCGAGTTTTTTGAATTTATCAAGTTTAGATTTATGGCCCAGGATGTGATCTATCCTGGAGAAGGTTCCATGAGCACTTGAAAAAAAGGTGAAATTCATTGTTTTGGGGTGAAATGTCCTATAGATATCAATTAGGTCTAACTGATCTAATGTATCATTTAAAGTTTGCGTTTCTTTGTTAATTTTCTGTTTAGTTGATCTGTCCATAGGTGTGAGTGGGGTATTAAAGTCTCCCACTATTATTGTGTTATTGTTGATTTCCCCTTTCATACTTGTTAGCATTTCTCTTACATATTGCGGTGCTCCTATATTGGGTGCATATATATTTATAATTGTTATATCTTCTTCTTGGATTGTTCCTTTGATCATTATGTAGTGGCCTTCTTTGTCTCTTTTCACAGCCTTTGTTTTAAAGTCTATTTTATCGGATATGAGTATTGCCACTCCTGCTTTCTTTTGGTCTCTGTTTGCGTGGTATATCTTTTTCCATCCCTTCACTTTCAGTCTGTATGTGTCCCTTGTTTTGAGGTGGGTCTCTTGTAAGCAGCATATAGAGGGTCTTGTTTTTGTATCCATTCGGCCAGTCTTTGTCTTTTGGTTGGGGCGTTCAACCCATTTACGTTTAAGGTGATTATTGATAAGTATGATCCCGTTACCATTTACTTTATTGTTTTGGGCTCGGGTTTATACACCCTTTTCGTGTTTCCTGTCTAGAGGATATCCTTTAGAATTTGTTGGAGAGCTGGTTTGGTGGTGCTGAATTCTCTCAGCTTTTGCTTGTCTGTAAAGCTTTTGATTTCTCCTTCGTATTTGAATGAGATCCTTGCTGGATACAGTAATCTGGGCTGTAGGTTATTGTCTTTCATCACTTTAAGTATGTCTTGCCATTCCCTCCTGGCCTGAAGAGTTTCTATTGAAAGATCAGCTGTTATCCTTATGGGAATCCCCTTGTGTGTTATTTGTTGTTTTTCCCTTGCTGCTTTTAATATTTGTTCTTTGTGTTTGATCTTTGTTAATTTGATTAATATGTGTCTTGGGGTGTTTCGCCTTGGGTTTATCCTATTTGGAACTCTCTGTGTTTCTTGGACTTGGGTGATTATTTTCTTCCCCATTTTAGGGAAGTTTTCAACTATTATCTCCTCAAGGATTTTCTCATGATCTTTCTTTCTGTCTTCTTCTTCTGGGACTCCTATAATTCGAATGTTGGAGCGTTTCATATTGTCCTGGAGGTCTCTGAGATTGTCCTCGTTTCTTTTAATTGGTTTTTCTTGTTTCCTCTCTGATTCATTTATTTCTACCATTCTATCTTCTATTTCACTAATCCTATCTTCTGCCTCCATTATTCTACTATTTGTTGCCTCCAGAGTGTTTTTGGTCTCATTTATTGCGTTATTCATTATATTTTGACTCTTTTTTATTTCTTCTAGGTCCTTGTTAAACCTTTCTTGCATCTTCTCAATCCTTGTCTCTAGGCTATTTATCTGTGTTTCCATTTTGATTTCAAGATTTTGGATCATTTTCACTATCAATATTCGGAATTCCTTCTCCGGTAGATTCCCTACTTCTTCCTCTTTTGTTTGGTTTGGTGGGCAACTCTCCTGTTCCTTTACCTGCTGAGTGTTCCTCTGTCTCTTCATCTTGGTTATATTGCTGCGTTTGGGGTGGCCTTTTTATATTCTGGTAATTTGTGGAGTTCTCTTTATTATGGAGCTTCCTCACTTTGGGTGGGGTTCTATCAGTGGCTTGTCAAGGTTTCCTGGTTAGGGAGGCTTGTGTTGGAGTTTTGGTGGGTGGAGCTGGGTTTCTTCTCTCTGGAGTGCAGTGGAGTGACCCGTAATGGGTTATGAGACATCAAAGGTTTTGGGATAATTTTGAGCTGCCTGTATATTGAAGCTCAGGGGAGTGTTCCTGTGTTGCTGGAGAATTTGCGTGGTATGTCTTGTTTTGGAACTTGTTGGCCCTTGGGTGGAGCTTGGTTTCGGTGTAGGTATGAAGGCATTTGATGAGCTCCTATTGCTTAATGTTCCCTGAATTCAAGAGTTCTCTAATGTTTTCAGGCTTTGGATTTAAGCTTCCTGCTTCTGGTTTTCAGTTTTATTTTTACAGTAGCCTCTAGACTTCTCCATCTATACAGCACCAATGATAAAATATCTAGGTTAAAGATGAAAAGTTTCTCCACATTGAGGGACACTCAGAGAGGTTCACTGAGTTACAAGGAGAAGAGAAGATGGAGGGGGTAGTTAGAGGTGACTGGAATGAGATGCGGTGAGATCAAGAGAGGAGAGAGCAAGCTAGCCAGTAGTCATTTCCATATGTGTGCTCTATAGTCTGGACCGCTCAGAGGTATTTACAGAGTTATACGGGGAAGAGGAGAGGGAGGAAGTAGACAGAGGTTACCAGGAGGATAAGAGAGAGGAATGAGTAGGAGAGAGACAAATCCTGCCAGTAACCAGTTCCTTAGGTGTTCTCTACCGTCTGGAACACACAGAGATTCACAGAGTTGGATAGAGAAGAGATGGGGGAGAAAAGAGAGAGAGGCCACCTGGTGGAGAAAAAGGAGAGTCCAGAGGAGGAGAGAGTGGTCAAGCCAGTAATCTCGCTCTCAGGTAAACTTGGGTAGTGAAGTTTGGGTTTTTAAATGAACAAAATTGACAACAAAAATCTAAGAGCAAAGATTAAATATCTGTTTTTGAAGACAATGGTCTGCTTTTCTGGTTGCCTGATGTCCTATGCCAGCCTACAGAAGTTGTTTTGTGGAGTTTGCTCGGCGTTGAAATGTTCTTTTGAGGAATTTGTGAGGGAGAAAGTGATCTTCCCGTCCTATTCGTCCGCCATCTTTCCCTCTCTGTGCCTAGACTTTCAAGCCGAGGATCGACTCACACCACGGTGGCACGTGGGACAGCCCTGTGGGAAAGCCTCGTGGGAAAGCCTCGAGGGAAAGCCTTGAGGGAAAGCCATTGATCCCCTGATCCACTCGACGGGAATTGTGACACTGCTGCTACAGCTCGGGAGGAAAGCGCACGTGCATGCCCCGAATCGAGACGAGGACTGACTCCCCTGGGGAGACTCCAGAAGTACCCCAACATCCATGTCAGGACTGGAGAGGAATCCTCAGGTTCCGGCACCGACTCCACACAAGGTCTTAGGCCCCGGCATCGACGGGAGAGGAATCCCGAGAGGCCTCCCGAGCAACTCGCATGGGGGACTGGCCTTTCCTGAGGCCACCAGAGCGGGTCCCTGTGGTCCCCGATGTAAGTCGAGAGCGCCTGCCGCAACTCGAGAAAATGCAGGAGGTTCCTCCCCTCCAGGCGAGATGACACCCATTTCCGCTGAGGCGTCTCGAGGCTAATCACACCTAACCTCTGGAACTTCCAAAGGGTCCTTCACACCCTTGCTGGCAACTCAAGAAGTTCCCCGAGATACCCGTGTCCACTCGAGAGGAAGCACGAGAGTCCCGCACACATCCGGAGGAACCCCATTTCGGCCTCATAGCTCGAGAAGAGAGATCCTATCCCCTGCGTGGTCGGGAAAGAATTCCCGGCGATGCCATCGCATCTCAAGAGGAGGCGCCTCTCCACAGGAAACGCGAGAGGAACTCCAGGGTCGTGCCACCATTCCCAAGGCCCCCAGATGTCTCAGTCCATTCCAGGGAAACCTGTTTTCCCTGCACTGCCTCGACTTTCAAACCGAGGAGAGACTCACACCACGGTGGCACGTGGGACAGCCCTTTGGGAAAGCGTCGTGGGAAAGCCTCGTGGGAAAGCCTCGAGGGAAAGCCACTGACCCCTTGATCCACGTGAAGGGAAGCGTGACACTGTTGCTACAGCTCGGGAGGAAAGCGCACGTGAATGCCCCCACTCGAGATGAGGTCTGACTCCCATGGGGAGACTCCAGAAGTACCCCAAGATCCATGTCAGCACTGGGAGAGGAATCCTCAGGTTCCGGCACTGACTCCTCACAAGGTCTTAGGCCCCGGCATCGACGGGAGAGGAATCCCGAGAGGCCCCCGAGCAACTCGCTTGGGGACTGGCATTTCCTGAGGCCACCAGAGCGGGTCCCTGAAGTCCCCGTCGTAAGTCGAGAGCACCTGCCACAACTCGAGACAATCCAGGAGGTTCTCCCCTCCAGGCGAGATGAGGCCCATTTCTGCTGAGGCGTCTCCAGGCAAATCACACCTAACCTCTGGAACTTCCAATGGGTCCTTCACACCCTTGCTGCAACTCAAGAAGTTCCCCGACACACCCGGTCTCCACTCGAGAGGAAGCACGAGAGTCCCGCCCACATCCAGAGGAGCCCCGTTTCCACCTCATAGCTCGAGAGGATGGATCCTTTCCCTGCGTGGTCGGGAAAGAATTCCCGGAGTTCCCGACGCATCTCATGAGGAGATGCTCTCCACAGGAAAGCCGAGAGGAACTCCAGGGTCGTGCCACCATTCCCAGAGTCCCCCCAGATATGTCAGTCCATTCCAGGGAAACCTGTTTTCCCTGCACTGCCCGACTTTCAAGCCGAGGATCGATTCGACTCACAGCACGGTTGCACGTGGGATATCCCTGTGCGAAAGCCTAGTTGGAAAGCCTCGTGGTAAATCCTCTTGGGAAATCCTCAAGGGAAAGCCACAGATCCCTTGATCCACGCAACGGGAAGCCTGACACTGCTGGTACAGCTCGGGAGGAAAGTGCACGTGCATGCCCCCACCCAAGAAGAGAATCGACTCCCCCAGTGGAAACTCCAGAAGTATCCCAAGATCCATTTCAGCACTGGAGAGTAATCCTTAGGTTCCGGCCCGGACTCCACACTAGGTCTTAGGCCCCGGCATCGACGGGAGAGGAATCTTGAAAATCCCCCTAACAACTCACATGGGGACTGGCCTGTCCTGTGGCACCAGAGAGGTTCCCTGATGTCCCCGTCGTAAGTCGAGAGTACCTGCTGTAACTCGAGAAAATCCAGGAGGTTCTCCCCTCCAGGCGAGATGAGGCCCATTTCCGCTGAGGCTTCTCGAGGCTAAACACACCTAACGTCTGGAACTTTCAAAGGGTCCTTCACACCCTTGCTTCAACTCAAGAATTTCCCCGACATACCCGTCTCCACTCGAGAGGAAGCACGAGAGTCCTGCCCACATCCAGAGGAGCCCCCTTTCGGCCTCGTAGTTCGAGATGAGGGATCCTTTCCCTGCTTGGTCGCGAAAGAATTCCAGGCTTTCCGGCCACATCTCAAGAGGAGGCACTCTCAACAGTAAAGTCGAGAGGAACTCCAGCCGTCATGCCACAGGTGGCTTTCCCAGGAGTTAGGGTTCTCACAGGGCTGTCCGACGGGCCACCGTTGTGAGAGTCGCTCCTCGGCATGAAAGTCGAGGCAGTGCAGGGAAAAACAGGTTCCTCTGGCATGGACTGAGACATCTGGTGAACTCTTGGTATGGTGGCATGACCCTGGAATTCCTCTCTCGTTTCCTGTTGAGAGCACCTCTACTGGAGATGCGACGGGAACGCCGGGAATTCTTTCCCGACCACGCAGGGAAAGGATCCCTCCTCTCGAGCTATGAGGCGGAAACGGGGCTCCTCTGGATGTGGGCGGGACCCTCGTGCTTCCTCTCGAGTGGAGACGGGTATGTCGAGGAACTTCTTGATTTGTAGCAAGGGTGTGAAGTACCTTTTTGAAGTTCCAGAGGTTATGTGTGATTAGCCTCGAGAAGCCTTAGCCGGAATGGGCCTCATCTCGCCTGGAGTTGAGAACCTCCTGGATATTCTCGATTTGCGGCAGGTCCTCTCGAGTCATGACGAGGACCCCATGGACACGCTCTGGTGGCCTGTGGAAAGGCCCAGTCCCTATCGAATTGCTAGGGGGCCTTTTCTGGATTCCTCTCCCCGGCGATATCAGAGCCCTAAGACCTTGCGTGGAGTTTTGGCTGGAACCTGAGGATTCCTCTCCAGTGCTGACATGGATCTTGGGGTACTTCTGGAGTCTCCACAAGGGAGCCATTCCTCGTCTTGTGTGGGGGCATGCACGTGCGCTTTCCTCCCGGCCTGTAGCAGCAGTGTCACGCCTCCCGTCGCGTGGATCAAGGGATCTGTGACTTTTCCTCGAGGCTTTCCGACGAGGCTTTCCCACAGGGCTGTCCCACGTGCCACCGTTGGTCTGAGCTGATCCTCTGCGTGAAAATCGAGGCAGTGCAGGGAAAACAGGTTCCTCTGGAATGAACTGAGGCATCTGGGGAACTCTTGGAATTGTGGCACGACCCTGGAGTTCCTCTCGCCTTTCCTTGTGAGAGTGCCTCCCATTGAGATGCCGACAGGAATGCCGGGCATTCTTTCCGGCGAAGCAGGGAATTGATCCCTCATTTCGAGCTACGAGGCAGAAACGGGGCTCCTCTGGATGTGGGCGGGACCCCTGTGCTTTCCTCTCGAGTGGAGTCGGGTATGTCGGGGAACTTCTTGAGTTGCCAGCAAGGGTGTGAAGGACCCTTTCGAATTTCCACAGGTCAGATGTGATTAGCCTCGAGACGCCTCAGCGGAAATGGGCCTCATCTCCCCTGGTGGCGAGAACCTTCTGGATTTTCCCGAGTTGCGGCAGGTGCTCTGGAGTTACGACGGGGACCTCAGCGACCTGCTCTGGCAGCCTCTGGAAAGGGCAGTCCCCATGCGAGTTGCTCGGGGGCCTCTCGGGATTCCTCTCCCTTCGATGCCGGGGCCTTAGTCCTTGTGTTGAGTCGGGCCGGAACCTGAGGATTGTTCTCCTGTGCTAACATGGATCTTGGGGTAATTCTGGAGTCTCCACAGGGGAGTCAGTCCTCGTCTCGAGTGGGGGGCATGCACGTGGACTTTCCTCCCTAGCTGTAGCTGCAGTGTCACACTTTCCCGTCATGTGGCTCAAGGGATTCTGTGGCTTTCCCTGGAGGCTTTCCCAAGAGGCTTTCCCACAGGGCTCTCCCACGTGCCACCGTGTTGTGAGTCGATCCTCGGCATGAAAGTCGAGGCAGTGCAGGGAAAACAGCTTCCTCTGGAATGGACTGAGATATCTGGGGGACTCTTGGAATGGTGGCAGGACCCTGGAGTTCCCCTCGCCTTTCCTGTGGAGAGCGCCTCCTCTTGAGATTCGACGGGAATGCTGGGAATTCTTTCCCGACGAAGCAGGGAAAGGATCCCTCATCTCGAGCTACGAGGCGGAAATGTGTCTCCTCTGGATGTGAGAGGGACCCCCGTGCTTCCTCTTGAGTGGAGACGTGCATGTCGGGGATCTAGTCTACTCAGCTCTCCAGAAGAACAGCCGTCATGGCAAATAGGTGTCCTCCAGTCCAGGCTCCTTAGTTTTCTGTGGAAAGCTCTTGTTTATAATTTGTTCCTCCTTAAAAACACCTTTAGATCATTAGCACCATGGTTGTCATCATCATCGTCAAAGTTATTCCACATGCATAATATTTCTCATCTGCATATTATAATTCCTTTTCAATCTCAAATTCTGATGCTTTTGTCTGTTTCCTCTTTTTTTATTTTTTAAGTTTTAAATTGAAGTATAGTTGATTTATAATGTACTAATTTCTGCTGTACAGCAAAGTAATTCAGTCATACATATGTCCATTATGATTTATCTCAGGATATTGAGATATATACTCGCCAGTGCTATACAGTTCTCTGTGCTATACGGTAGGACCTTGTTGTTTGTCCACTCTTTATATAATAGTTTGCATCTGCTAGTCCCAACCTCCCATGCCATACCTCCTTCAGCCCCCTTCTTCTTGACAACCACAAGTCTGTTCTCTATATAAATCTATTTCTGTTTCATATATAAGTTCATTTGTGTCTTATTTTAGATTCCACATATAAATGATATCATATGATATTTGTCTTTCTTCATCTGACTTACTTCACTTAGTATGGATTCACCCATCCCTGGATTCACCCATCCATGTTCCTAGATGGACCTAGAGAATGGTAAAACTCCATTTTATCAAATATATATGTGCCACATATGCCCATTCATCTGTCTGGGAGCATTTAGCATGTTTCCATGTCTGGATTATTGTAAGTAGTGTTGCTGTTGTGGTGCACATTGGAGTGCATGTATCTCTTTGAATTAACAGTTTTCTCTGAATCTATGCCGGAGTAGTGGGATTGCTGGATCTTCTGGTACCTCTGTTTTTCTGAGGAATCTCCATACTGTTCTCCATGGTGACTGCCACCAACTCATGCTTGCTCTTTCTGAATGTTGTCTTATGTGAAGCCCATGAGCATTTTTATTTTATTTCATTGTATTTTGATTTATTTTGCTTCTGGGGTGTTTTGTTTGTTTGTTTATTAAAATCAGTAATAAAACACCCAGGATCCCGATACTTTGAGTATCTTTCTAAGTTTGAAAACTTTAATCAGTTTCATCTGCCATTTTATCTTACTGGAGCAATGTTTGACATTCTCTGGATAATCCACCCAGCTTTCTCCTCACCTCCCCCACCAAGCCCTGGCCACTCTGCATTTACTCAAAGGGAAGGTGACACTCTCCCATAATGAGCCATCGTGTTGTCCATAGGTTACACTTGACAACATGAAAACTAAGGCTCAGAGGGGAATGAAGGTGTCCTGTGTTAGTGCTCAGTGAGGAAAGAGGCCTGCTCTATCCTTTGGGGACTCAGGGCGAAGGGAAGAGAGAGTTAAAGGAGGTACAGCAGCATAAGTGCACCTGTCAGACAGTATTCTGTGACAGGTAAGCAGGGACTTGAAGGAAGTGAAGGAATAAAGCAGGGGCTATGGAGATAGGACATTCCATACAGGGAGAGTGGCAAGTGCAAAGCCTGAGGGAGGCAGATGCAGTGAGCATCCTGAACACAGTGAGCAGGAGGAAAGAGGTGGAAGATGACTGCGCAGAGGGGTATTGGGCCAGATCGTGGAGCTTCGTGGACCACGTGGAAGAGGCTTCCAGAAGAAGGGTGTAAACCAGAGCCATATGACATGCTGTGGTGCTTGCAGGAGCAGGAGGAATTGGTATCTTCACAAGGGGCAGGCACCATTAGGTAGCCAGTAACCAATGCCTGGTTAGATGGGCGCAGGAGAAGAGGATGATGGGTAGCTTTCTGGAAGAGCCAGTACACTCGGAGGTCAGAAGAGAAAGAAGGTCTTGCTGGAGGGGGAAAGAGTGAATGATTTTTTTTTAATGGAGGAATCAACAGCATATTTTTAGCCTGAAAGGAATAATCCAGTAGAGGAAAAAACTGTGGTTTTGTTCTCCCTTAATATGTATGTTTTCTACAGGTGCTCCTGCCTTGTATCACCCACATCTTTCTCGCACGTGATTCCAAGCCATTGTGGTGTAAATAGCTCTGCTGTACTCTTTTGAGTGTCACGGGAGGAAACGTGATAAACTCTCTGTGTCTCTAGTCTAATAGTCTATAGTCTGTGTCTATGCCTAATAGTCCTTGGGGGCTTCCCTTGTGGCTCAAACAGTAAAGAATCTGCATGTAATGCAGGAGACCTGGGTTCCATCCCTGGGTCAGGAAGATCCCCTGGAGAAGGGAGTGGCTACTCACTCCAGTATTCTTGCCTGGAGAATTCCAATTTTATTGGGCTCCAAAATCAATGCAGATGGTGACTGTAGCCATAAATTAAAAGACACTTGCTCATTGGAAGAAAAGCTATGACAAACCTAGGCAGTGTATTAAAAAGCAGAGATATCACTTTGCCGACAAAAGTCTGTATAGTCAAAGCTATGGTTTTCTTCACTAGACATGTATGGATGTGAGAGTTGGACCATAAAGAAGGGTGAGCATGGAAGAATTAATGCTTTCAAACTGTGATACTAGAGAAGACTCTTGAGAGTTCCTTGGACACAAGGAGATCAAACCAGTCAATCCTAAAGAAAATAAACCCTAAATATTCATTGGAAGGACTGATGTTGAAGCTGAAGCTCCAATACTTTGGCCACCTGATATGAAGAGCCAGCTCATTGGAAGAGACCCTGATGGTGGGGAAGATTGAAGGCAGGAGGAGAAGGAGATGACAGAGGATGAGATGCCTGGATGGCATCCCTGACTCAGTGGACATGAATTTGAGCCAACTCCGGGAGGTGGTAAAGATCAGGGAAGCCTGGCGTGCTGTAGTCCATGGGGTCACAAAGAGTTGGGCATGACTGAGCAACTGAACAGTGACACTACAAAAGCCGTGAGAAAAGCAAGCTATTTTTTTTTTAATGAGACTTTTGCTTTGTTTTGTTTTTTGGCTGGTCTGGGTCTTGGTTACTGTGCTCAGTCTTTTTCTAGTTGTAGTGAGCGGGGACAACTCTTCCGTGATATGCGGGCTTCTCATTGCAGTGGCTTCTTGTTGCAGAGCACAGGCTCCAGGGTGTGCAGGCTTCAGTAGTTGTAGCTCACAGGCTATAGAGCCTGTGGGCTCAGTAGTTGTGGTGCATGGGCTTAATTGCTCATTGGCATGTGATATCTTCCCAAACCCATGTTCCCTCCGTTGACAGGCAGATTCTTAACCCCTGGATCACCAGGGAAGTCCCGAGAGATTTTAAATTAACCATGAAAAACTATGTTATCAGGGCTTTAAAAGTCCCAACATGTTTATGAATACAAATATTCTTATTTTCAGTGAAGGTTTAAAATGTATCATCCAAGGATTTTTAAAGGTTCTAAATGGCATCTTCCAGATTTCTCAACTTTCTGATACCATAGTAAATTTCTTATGGAAGAAAAGAAGATGCTCTTGTTTGACAGAATATAATTCAGGGTCTTATTTACACAATGGAGTGTGAACCTTACTGTTTAATCATCTAGTCTCTAAAATAGATGCATCTCCCATGTTCAGCAGCACAGAATGTCAGCATTTTCAACACTTGTCAGAGACTCTGAGCACCTACTGGCTGCCATTTGGGTAAGACCACTATGATCTGAGATAACAGGGGAAATGTGCTCACTGTCCTTGTAGGTTTCTCAGAGTTGTAGCCCTCTGTCAGGTTATATCACCAAAAAGCAAGGGCACTACACACTCCAAGTGTGTGCTGACTTGCCTCTCCTCACAAATGCCTTCACTGAGTTAAAGCTTAAAATTTAGTTTGTGTATAGTGAAGATTTGTGTAAACAAACAAAAAGCCTAATGGAAAAGTTTCTGTCTTCTGTATTTTTGCCTTTTTACTAACTCAGTTCACATCCCTTATGTAGACAGCCACATCAAGAATTCTTCCATATATTAGAATCAAGAAAGTGTGGTTGTAGTTTTTCGTTTTTTGTTTTTTTTCCCCCTCTGGATGATCTTATATGCTTTCATTTTTCAAAAATGAACACAGTAGACCATTGTGTTTCCATTAATATGTTTCCTTGAATATGGTTCAGAATTTGTCTGGTTAGACTACTCCTCTCCAGGATCGAGCTTTCCTGGTCCTCAGAGAGTAAAGAATCTGCCTGTAGTGTGGGAGACCCACATATTGAACCTGGAGTCTCCAGAATCTGGCAAAAACATGCACCCATTTTTCTAGGTACTTTCTTTTATCAAAAACTATTTTAACCTGCCACATTTTATATATTCTGAGTTCTAGGAGATTCAGCCTTTGAGAATCAAATACTTCTAAATAAACAGAAATAAAAACAAATATAATAAATATAAATTACTATAATGAATGTAAATATATGATAAATGCATAAGTGTGAATGACTATGTTCATGTGAATGACTAGAGGAAGATTTTGGTGGCTGTGTTTTTCATCGTCCTGTGCGTTTGCCTTGTGAGGAGGCCATATAGGGCCAGGCTTACAGCTTGGGCTGAGGAGATGTTGTCTGTGTCTGGCTGGATCTGCCACTCACTCTGACCCCCAAGTGAGTAATTTGACCATTTTAAGTTTCAGTTTCTTCATGGTTAAAGTTGGGTAACAACGATATTTACCTCAGGAGGTTATTCTGAGATGCGTGTGTGTGTGTGTGTGTGTGTGTGTGTGTGTGTGTGTGTGTGATATTTTTGTTTCCTTTGCCTTGAAATAAGCACACAGCCTTCTCCTCTGGACCCATCTTTCCTTACCTACAGCCTTTCCAAACCTAAGAAACAACTGTTTCTTCCTGCAGTAGCTCATCCATGAATTATAATGGCCTACATTTATAGGACATTAGACAGTTATCAAAGAGATCCTGAATCTAGGGGATTAACTTGACAACTTGAATGCGTTTTCTTATGAAGAACGATCCATCTCTTTGGACCCACCTTTTCTCCACAATAACAGTTTCAGGAAACGCTGATGTACATCATCTCTGCTTATTGGCTTTATACTCATGAGAGAAATAGATTTGCAGCTTTTAGAGCATAAGCACAAAACATATTTATCTAATTGTCATGGGATCTTGGACTCTGGACTATGAATAATCCCCAAAGTTGAGCGGGTCTTGTTAATTAAGTGGCAGACTCCCCTCACGTGTCTCTGTGCTGAGTGGCGCATGTGGTGTGGGCTGCACAGAGGCGCCTTCCACCAGCCCAGCATCCAGAGGCGGGCCCACAGGCCAGTCCCTCAGAGTTCTGAGGTTCCTGTAAAGTCTAGTCAGAAGAGTCGAAGTCGCTGTGAGCTGTTCTAACTGTGTCATCACCCATGGAGGCGCGGATGTGGTTGCTTTTCTCACAAAGTCAGACTGTTAGCGTTAAAGTTCAGAAATCCAACTCAAATTCAGAAATACGTCCCTGACAACACTTAAGTTCTTTCCACCTGTAGTCATAAGAAATATTGTGGTTGATTGTTTCTACTGTATTTTCAGGATTTGTGTGGGTGTGTGGGTGTGTGATCATCGCGGTTATAAAGCAGGGCGGGCGAGCCGGGACTCAGTCCACTAGGCATCTATACCTGCTTGTCTCCTGGAGCCGCACCCCCGTCCCCGCCCAGCCTCCGTCCAGAGCCCCTCCCCGCTCTTTCGGATTAAAATATTTTCACTGAACTTAATAGGCTGACAATAGAAAACTAAAAAGGAACTAAATGTTTTTCAGATGACATCTTTGGTAGGCTAATTCTAAGAAGTGCAGCTTCTAGTCAGCAACCTAAGCAAAGAAAATGTGAACGAAAACAAACCATGTGAAAATGAAAACGCTTCTCTCATCACTTCCAGTGGTTTTGAAAAAACAGCATCACCAAAAGCAGAGAGACAAGAAAGAAGGAAAGCTAGCATTATTTTTTTAGACCGAAGAGTCCAGGTGACTCTGCTAAGCTGGTGGTGGAGGAGAGCACAGCTCTCAGCCTGTGGTTGGAAGACTCTTCTCTGCTCCAGACCTGATGCTCGAACCTGGCTCCTGGGACACTCACTTAGACTGGATTATTACTGCTCAGTGTTAGAGGAGTGGCTCCCTTCCCTTTCAACTGAATGACAACAGCAACATATGTATGGCTTTTGTTTCTGTTGGGAGACTGACTAACAAGGTACAGTATTAAAGGAATGCTCTTAATCAAGGGCAGAGCCATATTAGAAAGAATCATCATGAATCTTGCAAGAGTTATATCTCTGCACACCATCCACAGACCCCCATCCCCATCCGCACTGGAAGTTCTCAAGTGCCTCACTGGAAGTTAAACTCAAGTGCCTCACTGGAAGTTAAACTCAAATGCCAAGCCCTGGTTTCTTCCTTGTTCACCAGGCTGCTTTCTCTCTTTGTGAAGTGAAAGTCGCTCAGTTGTGTTCGACTCCTTGCGGCCCCATGGACTAGTCCATGGAATTCTCCAGACCAGAATACTGGCATGGATAGCCTTTCCCTTCTCCAGGGGATCTTCCCAACCCAGGGATCAAACCCAGGTCTCCCGCATTGTGAGTGGATTCTTTACCAACTGAGCTATCAGGGAAGCCCTTTGTGAAGGAGGTCCTATTCCCTTCTCCTTTCCAAATTGGACGTGTAGTTCACTTTTGTTATTTGAAATGTTATCACCACTATGCCGTTTCACTTAGTATCTAGTTATGTAATGAACTTCTTTTTCCTACACAGTTTAAAATTTTTTAGGAATCATTGACTGAGGGGTGAGGCAGAAGGGAAAGGGGTTATCAGCAGGCTTGCACTTGGAGCTCATGGGCTATCCCCAGTGCCCAGAGGAAGGCCTGAGCAGGAGGGGACTGGGGCCTTTCCATCCCCTCTTCCCTCAGTAGTTTTCCTCTTACTTCTGCCAGCTCACCTCCAGGGACACTTTTTTTTTTCTCCTGCCTAAAGTGTGGGGGAAAGTCTTGTCAGAGTTTTGTTGAAAGAGAACTGGCATTTGAGAGAAGCATTTGCTAGGAGGCTTAGGATAGATGGGCTTGCCCAGAGAGCTGCCCACAAAGTGCCTGCATCTCCTGCTTCCAAGCAAG
>NW_017214758.1:0-24365 GCF_001704415.2 Capra hircus
CCTCCGGCAGTCGGTGACGGGATGAGGAATCCGTCTGAGGAGTGTCCGGTTCTTCCGATGAAACTCGCATGGTGTACGTGTGGCCTTTCCTGAGGTGGATTCTCGCTACCAGTATGCGGGTGCCTGGAGGTCCCCGTCGTAAGTCGATGAGCGTGTTTTTGACTTTTTGCCTGTGTCTATTACTCTGAGAAAATCCAGGAGGTTTTTCTTTTTTTGTCGCTCCATTGGCAGATGAGCCCATTTTTTTTGCCGCTGATGTGCGTTTCACTTGTTTTACCGGCTGAATCTGATTATTCTAACATTCTTGGGAACTCTTCCAAAGGTCCTGGTCAGCACCTTGCCTTTTTGTCTTGGCTTAGAATCTAATTGTAGTTGCCTGTCTGATACTATATTCGCCGTTTCTCCATGAAGAGGAAGTTTCAATGAGTAGTCCGTCCTTATCTTTCCTTAGAGGATGTTTCTTTTTCCGTTTCTGCCTTTTCCTAGGCTTTTTGTTGAGATGACTTGTGATTGTGGTAGGTCTTCTTTTTTCCCTGCGTGTGGTCCGGAAAGATTCCTGGTGTTCTGTCGCAATATTTTCAATTGAGGATTTTGGTCAGGGCTCTGCGTTTCACAGGATTATTAGGCTGAGAGGAACTCTCAGGTGTCGTTCTCTTATTCTTTTTTTTTGTTTTAATTTCTCCGTATTCGTTTTTTGGTTTCTGTTTTTGTTTTTTGTTCTTGTAGTGTTCGCTCTTTGTCAGTATTGTGTCTCAGTTGTCCATTCTCAGGAAAGGTGCCTTTTTTTTTTTTTTATTGTGTTTTTTGTTTTTGTGTTTTGTGGTTTCCCGCTGGTAGCTGCCTCGACTTTCAGCGTGAAGGTTGTTTTAGTTCGTTGACTCAAGACCTTTGGACTGTTGTGTGGTCTACGTTGGTGATGCTATTGCCATGTGGGAAATGGGCCTCGTGGGAATTGAGTTGCTTTCCTGGGAAAAGCCTCTTGAGTGAAATGAGATCCCTGTTTTGATTTTTCTTACTTTTTTGCCAACGTTTTTATCGTGATTGCAAGCTGTTCATGACAGGGTGTTGGTTGTTGTTTTGGTTGTTTTTTTCTTCTGGCTATGCTACAGCTCTGTGTTAGGGTGAAAGTGTGCGCAGCGTTCCTTTTTTTTTTTTTTTTGCTTTTGTTCCACATTTTTTCGAGATCGAGGACTTGATGTCTCTGTCTTGGTGTTATTGATTCTTTTCCTAGAAGTACCTGTTTTTGTTTTTTTTTTTTTGTTTGCCAGTTTTTTGATCCATGTTCAGCATCTGGGCCAGGAGGAATGCCTCAGGTTCCGGACCTTTGATTCCAACATCAGGTCTTAGTCCGCCAGCTATTTCGACGGAGAGGAATCCCGAGAGCGCCCCGAGCAACTCGCTATGGGGACTGGCCTTTCCTGAGGCCACGCAGAGCGGTGTCCTGAGGTCCCCGTCGCTAAGTCGAGAGCACCTGCCGCAACTCGAGAAAATCCAGGAGGTTCTTCCCCTCCAGGCGAGATGAGGCCCATTTCCGCTGAGGCATCTCGAGGCCTAAGTCACATCTAACCTCTGGAACTTCCAAACGGGTCTTCACACCCTTCAGCTGCAACTCAAGAAGTTCCGCCGACATACCCGTCTCCACTTCGAGACGAAGGCACAGAGAGTCCCGCCCACATCCAGAGGACCGCCGCCGTTTCCGCCTCCTAGCTATAGAGGTAAGGGATTCCTTTCCCTGCGTGGTCGGGAAAGAATTCCCGGCCCTCCCCGTCGCATCTCAAGGGAGGCGCTCTCCACAGGAAAGGAAAGCGAGAGGAACTCCAGGGTCATCTGCCACCATTCCCAGAGTCCCAGATGTCTCTGTCGATTCCAGGAAAACTGTTTTCCCTGCACTGCGTCGACTGTTAAGCGAGGATCGGACTCACAACACGGTGACACGTGGGACAGCCCTGTGGGAAAGCCTCGTGGGAAAGGCCTCGTGGGAAAGCCTCGAGGGCAAAGCCACAGATCCCTGATCCCTGGAAGGGAGCATAACCTGCTGCTACAGCTCGAAGGAAAGCCGCACGTGCATGCCCCACTCGAGACGAGGACTTGCTCCTACTGGGGAGACTCCAGAAGTCACCCAAGATCCACGTCAGCACTGAGAGAATCCTCAGGTTGGCCGCGGCTCACACAAGTCTTTTAGGCCCGGCATCGACGGGAGAGGAATCCGAGGGCCCCCGAGCAACTGCGCATGGGGACTGGCCTTTCCCATGAGCCACGCAGAGCGGCGTCCCTGAGGTCCCCGTGTAAGTCGAGAGCACCTGCCGCAACTCGAGAAATCTCAGGAGGTTCTCCCCTCCAGGCGAGATGAGGCCATTTCCGTGAGGCGTCTCGAGGCCTAATCAACACTAACCGCTGAGCTCCAAAGCGACTTCACAGCCCTGCTGCAACTCAAGAAGTTCCCCGACATACCCTCTCGCACTCGAGAGGAAGCACTGAAAGTCCCGCCCACATCTCAGAGGAGCCCCGCTTTTCCGCTCCTAGCTCGAGAGGAGGGATCCCTTCCCGTGGTGATTGGGAAAGAATTCGCTTTCCCGGTCCATCTCGAAGGAGGCGCTCATCGACTAGGAAAGGCGAAGAGGGAACTCCAGGGTCGTCCACCATTCCCAGAGTCCCCGAGATGTCTCAGTCCATTCCAGGGAACCTGTTTCCCTGCACTGCTCGGACTTCAAGCCGAGATCGACTCACCCACGGTGGCTCGTGGCAGCCCTGTGGAAAGCCTGTGGAAAGCCTCTTGGAAAGCCTCGAGGAACAAGCCACAGATCCTTGATCCAGCGAAGGGAAGGCGGACATGCTGCTACAGCTCGGGGGAAAGCGGCACTGTGCATGGCCCCCACTCGAGACGAGCGACTGACTCCCTGGGAGACTCAGAAGTACGCCAAGATCCATGTCAGCACTGGAGAGGAATCCTTAGGTTCTCGGAACCGACTCCCACAAGAGTCTTAGCCCGGATGACGGGAGAGGAACGCGAGATGGCCCGAGCAACTCCTGTGGGACTGGCCTTTCCTGAGGCCACGAGGGTCCCTGAGGTCCCCGTGCTAAGTCGAGAGCACCTGCGCCAACTCGAGAAAAATCCAGGAGGTTCTCCCTCCAGGCCGAGATGAGGCCATTTCTGAGGCGTCTCTGAGGCTAAACACACTAACTCTGGAACTTCCAAAAGGGTTCTTCAACCCTTGCTGCAACTCAAGAAGTTCCCGCACATACCGTCTCCACTCGATGAGAAGCATCGAGAGTCGCCCACATCCAGAGGAGCGCCCGTTTCCGCCTCTTAGTCGAGAGGGGATCCTTTCCTGCGTGGTGGGGAAAGAATTCCGGCGCGTTCCCGTCGCATCTCAAGAGGAGGCGGCTCTCCACAGGAAAGGCGAGAGGAACTCCAGGGTCGTGCACCATTCCCAGGAAGTCCCCAGATGCTCAGTCCATTCCAGGGAAACCTGTTTTTCGCCTGCCTGCGTCGACTTTCAAGCGAGGATCGCACTCACAACCACGGTGGCACGTGGGACTAGCCCTGTGGGAAAGTCCTGTGGGAAAGCCTCGTGGGAAAGCCTCGAGGGAAAGCCACAATCCATCTTGATCACGTATGAAGGGAAGCTGACACTGCTCTACAGCCTGCGGGAGGAAAGCGCACGTATGCCCCCACTCGAGACGAGGACTGACTGCCCTGGGGAGACTCAGAAGTCGCCCAAGATCCATGTCAGCACTGGAGAGGAATCCTCAGGTTCCGGCACCGACTCCACACAAGGTCTTAGGCCGCGGCATCGATCGGAGAGGAATGCCGAGAGCCCCGAGCAACTCCATGGGGAATGGCCTTTGCCTGAGGCACAGAAGCGGGTCCCTGAGGTCCCATCGTAAGAGGAGGCACCTGCCGCCAACTCGAGAAAATCCAGGAGTTTCTCTGCCCTCCAAGGCGAGATGAGGCCCATTTCCGCTGAGGCCTGTCGAGCTAATCACATCTAACTCTGGGAACTTCCAAGGGTCTTCACACGCCTTCGCACTAAAGAAGTTCCCCGACATACCCGTCTCCACTCGAGAGAAGCACGAGAGTCCCGCCCACATCCGAGGAGCCCCGTTTCGCGTCCATAGCTTGAGAGGAGGGATCCTTTCTGCGTGGTCGGGAAAGAATTCCCGCACGTTCCCTGCGCATCTCAAGGCAGCGACTCTCCACAGGAAAGGCGAGAGGAACTCCAGGGTCGTGCCACCATTCCCAGATGTCCCCCAGATGTCTCAGTCCGATTCCAGGGAAACTCTGTTTTCCCTGCACTGCTCGACTTCAAAAGCCGAGGATTGACTCAAGCCACGGTGGCACGTGGGACAGCCTCTGTGGGAAAGCCTCGTGGGAAAGCCCTGGGAAAGCCCTGCGAAGGAAAGCTCACAGATCCTTGATCCACGCGAAGGGAAGCCGACACCTGCTGCTACAGGCTGGGGAGGAAAGCGCACGTTCATGCCGCCCACTAGAGACGAGGACTGCTCCCCTGGGGAGACTCCAAGAAGTCCTCAGTCCATGTCAGCACTGGAGAGGAATCCTCATGTCCGCTCGACTCCACACAAGATGTCCTTAGCCCCGGCATCGACGGAGAGGAATCCCGAGAGGACGGCCGAGCAACTCCATGGGGACTGGGCTTTTCTGAGGCCAGCCTAGAGGGGTCCCTGAGGTCCCGTCGTAAGTCGAGAGCACCTGCCCGCAACTCGAGAAACATCCAGGAGGTTCTCCCCTCCAGGCGAGATGAGTGCCCATTTCCGCTGAGGCATCTCGGAGCTAATCACACCTAACCTCTGGAGCTCTCCAAAGGAACCTTCACACCCTTGCTGCAACTCAAGAAGTTCCCCGACATACCCGTCTCGCACTCGAGAGGAAGCACGAGAGTCCCGCCGCACTCCAGAGGAGCCCGTTTCGCCTCCTAGCTCAGAGGAGGGATCACTTTCCCTGCGTGGTGGGGAAACAATTCCTCGCGTTCCGTCGCATCTCAAGAGGAGGCGTCTCCACGGAAAGGCGAGAGGAACTCCAGGGTCGTCCACCATTCCCAGAGTCCCCCAGATGTCTCAGTCCATTCCAGGGAAACCTGTTTCCCTGCACTGCCTCGACTTTCAAGCCGAAGATCGACTCACACCACGGTGGCACGTGGACAGCCCTGTGGGAAAGCCTCGATGGGAAAGCCTCACGAAGCCATCGCCTTGATCCACGCGAAGGAAGCGGACACTGCTGCTACAGCTCGAGGAGGAAGGCATCGTGGCATGCCCCCATCGAGACGAGGACTGACTCCCTGGGGAGCTACCAGAAGTACCCCAAAGTCCATGTAGCACTGCGAGAGGAATGCTAAGGTTCCGGACCGACTCCCACAAGTCTTAGCCGCATTGACGGAAGGAATCCGCGCGAGGCCCGCGAGCAACTCGCATGGGTGACTGGCTCTTTCCTGAGGCCACGCCGGAGGCGGTGCCCTGAGGTCCCCCCGTCGTAAGTCGCAGAGCACCTGCGCAACTCGAGAAAATCCAGGAGGTTCTCCTTCCAGCGCGAGTTGAGGCCCATTTTCCGCTGAGGCGTCGTCGAGCTAATCACACCTAACCTCTGGAACTTCCAAAGGCGTCCTTCACACCCTTGCTGCAACCACAGAAGTTCCTCGACATACCCGTTCGCACTCGAGAGGAAGCACGAGAGTCCCGCCCACATCCAGAGGCAGCCCCGTTTCCGCTCTCATAGTCCAGAGGAGGGATCTTTTCACTGCTGTGGTCGCGAAAAGAATTCCGGCGTCCCGTCGCATCTCAAGGGAGGCGCTCTCCACAGGAAAGGCGAGAGGAACTCCAGGTCTGTGCCACCATTCCCAGAGTCCCCCAGAGATGTCTCAGTGCCATCCAGGGAAACCTAGTTTTTCCGCCTGCACTGCGTCGACTTTCAAGCCGAGAGATCGACTCACAACCACGGTGGCAGCGTGGGACAGCCCTGTGGGAAAAGCCTCGTGGGAAAGCCTCGTGGGAAAGCCTTCGGAGGGAAAGCCACAGATCCCTTGATCCACGGAAGGGAAGCGTGACACCTGCTGCTTACAGCTCGGGAGCGAAAGCGCACGTGGCATGCCACCACTCGAGACGAGGACTGACTCCCCTGGGGAGACTCCAGAAGTACCCCAAGCATCCATGTCAGCACTGGAGAAGGAATCCTTCAGGTTCCGGACACCGACTCCACACAAGGTCTTAGTGCCCGAGCATCGACGGGAGAGGAATCCCGAGAGGCCCCCGAGCAACTCGCATGGGGATTGGCCTTTCCTGAGGCCACCAGAGCGGGTCCCTGAGGTCCCCGTCAGTAAGTCGAGAGAACCTGCCGACAACTCGAGAAAATTCCAGGAGGTTCTCCCCTCCAGGCGAGATGAGGCCCATTTCCGACTGAGGCGTCTCGAGGCTAATCACAGCTAACCTCTGGAACTTCCAAAGGGTCCTTCACACCCTTGCTGCAACTCAAGAAGTTCCCCGACATAACCCGATCTCCACTCGAGGAGGAAGCACGAAAGTCACGCCCACATTCCAGAAGGAGCCCCTTTCCGCCTCCTAGCTCGAGAGGAGGGATCCATTTCCCTGCGTGGTCGGGAAAGAATTCCCCACATTCCCGTCGCATCTCAAGTAGGAGGCGCTCTCGACAGGAAAGGCGAGAGGAACTCCAGGGTCGTGCCACCATTCCCAGAGTCCCCCGAGATGTCTCAGTCCATTCCAGGGAAAACCTGTTTTCCCTGCACTGCTCGACGTTCAAGCCGAGGATCGACTCACACCACGGTGGCTCGTGGGACAGCCCTGTGGGAAAGCCTCGTGGGAAAGCCTCGTGGGAAAGCCTCGAGGAAAAGCCACAGATCACCTTATCCAAGCGAAGGGAAGCGCGACAGCTGCTGCTACAGCTCGGGAGGAAAGCGCACTTTCATGCCCCCACTCGAGACGAGGACTGACTCCCCTGGGGTAGACTCCAGAAGTACGCCAAGATCCATGTCAGCACTGGAGAGGAATCCTCAGGTTCCGGAACTGACTCCTCACAAGGTCTTAGGCCCCGCATCTGACGGGAGAGGAAACCCGAGAGGCCTGCGAGCAACTCTCATGGGGACTGGCCTTTCCTGAGGCCACCAGAAGCGGATCCCTGAGGTCCCCGTCATAAGTCGAGAGCACCTGCCGCAACTCGAAAAAATCCAGGAGGTTCTCCCCTCCAGGCGAGATGAGGCCCATTTCCGCTGAGGCGTCTTGAAGCTAATACACATCCTAACATCTGGAACTTCCAAAGGGTCCTTCACACCCTTGCTGCAACTCAAGAAGTTCCCCGACATACACGTCTCCACTCGAGAGAAGCACGAGAGTCCCGCCCACATCCAGAGGAGCCCCGTTTCCGCCTCCTAGTTCGAGAGGAGGGATCCTTTCCCTGCGTGGTCGGGGAAAGAATTTCCCCGGCGATTCCCGTCGCATCTCAAGAGGAGGCGCTCTCCACAGGAAAGGCGAGAGGAACTCCAGGGTCGTGCCACCATTCCCAGAGTCCCCCAGATGGTCTCAGTCCATTCCAGGAAACCTGTTTTCCCTGCACTGCCTCGACTTTCAAGCCGAGGATTCGACTCACACCACGGTGGCACGTGGGACAGCCCTGTGGGAAAGCCTCGTGGGAAAGCCTCGTGGAAAGCCTCGAGGGAAAGCCACAGATCCCTTGATGCCACTCGAAGGGAAGCGTGACACTGCTGCTACAGCTCGGGAGGGAAAGCGCACGTGACATGCCCACCACTCGAGACGAGGACTGACTCACCTGGGGAGACTCCAGAAGTACCCCAAGATCCATGTCAGCACTGGAGAGGAATCCTCAGGTTCCGGCACCGACTCCACACAAGGTCTTAGGCCCCGCATCGACGGGAGAGGAATCCCGAGAGGCCCCGAGCAACTCGCATGGGGACTGGCCTTTCCTGAGGCCACCAGAGCGGGTCCCTGAGGTCCCCGTCGTAAGTCGAGAGCACCTGCCGCAACTCGAGAAAATCCAGGAGGTTCTCCCCTCCAGGCGAGATGAGGCCCATTTCCGCTGAGGCGTCTCGAGGCTAATCACACCTAACCTCTGGAACTTCCAAAGGGTCCTTCACACCCTTGCTGCAACTCAAGAAGTTCCCCGACATACCCGTCTCCACTCGAGAGGAAGCACGAGAGTCCCGCCCACATCCAGAGGAGCCCCGTTTCCGCCTCCTAGCTTCGAGAGGAGGGATCCTTTCCCTGCGTGGTCGGGAAAGAATTCCCGCGTTCCCGTCGCATCTCAAGAGGAGGCGCTCTCCACAGGAAAGGCGAGAGGAACTCCAGGGTCGTGCCACCATTCCCAGAGTCCCCCAGATGTCTCAGTCCATTCCAGGGAAACCTGTTTTCCCTGCACTGCCTCGACTTTCAAGCCGAGGATCGACTCACACCACGGTGGCACGTGGGACAGCCCTGTGGGAAAGCCTCGTGGGAAAGCCTCCGTGGGAAAGCCTCGAGGGAAAGCCACAGATCCCTTGATCCACGCGAAGGGAAGCGTGACACTGCTGCTACAGCTCGGGAGGAAAGCGCACGTGCATGCCCCCACTCGAGACGAGGACTGACTCCCTGGGGAGACTCCAGAAGTACCCCAAGATCCATGTCAGCACTGGAGAGGAATCCTCAGGTTCCGGCACCGACTCCACACAAGGTCTTAGGCCCCGGCATCGACGGGAGAGGAATCCCGAGAGGCCCCGAGCAACTCGCATGGGGACTGGCCTTTCCTGAGGCCACCAGAGCGGGTCCCTGAGGTCCCGTCGTAAGTCGAGAGCACCTGCCGCAACTCGAGAAAATCCAGGAGGTTCTCCCCTCCAGGCGAGATGAGGCCCATTTCCGCTGAGGCGTCTCGAGGCTAATCACACCTAACCTCTGGAACTTCCAAAGGGTCCTTCACACCCTTGCTGCAACTCAAGAAGTTCCCCGACATACCCGTCTCCACTCGAGAGGAAGCACGAGAGTCCCGCCCACATCCAGAGGAGCCCCGTTTCCGCCTCCTAGCTCGAGAGGAGGGATCCTTTCCCTGCGTGGTCGGGAAAGAATTCCCGGCGTTCCCGTCGCATCTCAAGAGGAGGCGCTCTCCACAGGAAAGGCGAGAGGAACTCCAGGGTCGTGCCACCATTCCCAGAGTCCCCCAGATGTCTCAGTCCATTCCAGGGAAACCTGTTTTCCCTGCACTGCCTCGACTTTCAAGCCGAGGATCGACTCACACCACGGTGGCACGTGGGACAGCCCTGTGGGAAAGCCTCGTGGGAAAGCCTCGTGGGAAAGCCTCGAGGGAAAGCCACAGATCCCTTGATCCACGCGAAGGGAAGCGTGACACTGCTGCTACAGCTCGGGAGGAAAGCGCACGTGCATGCCCCCACTCGAGACGAGGACTGACTCCACTGGGGAGACTCCAGAAGTACCCCAAGATCCATGTCAGCACTGGAGAGGAATCCTCAGGTTCCGGCACCGACTCCACACAAGGTCTTAGGCCCCGGCATCGACGGGAGAGGAATCCCGAGAGGCCCCCGAGCAACTCGCATGGGGACTGGCCTTTCCTGAGGCCACCAGAGCGGGTCCCTGAGGTCCCCGTCGTAAGTCGAGAGCACCTGCCGCAACTCGAGAAAATCCAGGAGGTTCTCCCTCCAGGCGAGATGAGGCCCATTTCCGCTGAGGCGTCTCGAGGCTAATCACACCTAACCTCTGGAACTTCCAAAGGGTCCTTCACACCCTTGCTGCAACTCAAGAAGTTCCCCGACATACCCGTCTCCACTCGAGAGGAAGCACGAGAGTCCCGCCCACATCCAGAGGAGCCCCGTTTCCGCCTCCTAGCTCGAGAGGAGGGATCCTTTCCCTGCGTGGTCGGGAAAGAATTCCCGGCGTTCCCGTCGCATCTCAAGAGGAGGCGCTCTCCACAGGAAAGGCGAGAGGAACTCCAGGGTCGTGCCACCATTCCCAGAGTCCCCCAGATGTCTCAGTCCATTCCAGGGAAACCTGTTTTCCCTGCACTGCCTCGACTTTCAAGCGAGGATCGACTCACACCACGGTGGCACGTGGGACAGCCCTGTGGGAAAGCCTCGTGGGAAAGCCTCGTGGGAAAGCCTCGAGGGAAAGCCACAGATCCCTTGATCCACGCGAAGGGAAGCGTGACACTGCTGCTACAGCTCGGGAGGAAAGCGCACGTGCATGCCCCCACTCGAGACGAGGACTGACTCCCTGGGGAGACTCCAGAAGTACCCCAAGATCCATGTCAGCACTGGAGAGGAATCCTCAGGTTCCGGAACCGACTCCACACAAGGTCTTAGGCCCCGCATCGACGGGAGAGGAATCCCGAGAGGCCCCGAGCAACTCGCATGGGGACTGGCCTTTCCTGAGGCCACCAGAGCGGGTCCCTGAGGTCCCCGTCGTAAGTCGAGAGCACCTGCCGCAACTCGAGAAAATCCAGGAGGTTCTCCCCTCCAGGCGAGATGAGGCCCATTTCCGCTGAGGCGTCTCGAGGCTAATCACACCTAACCTCTGGAACTTCCAAAGGGTCCTTCACACCCTTGCTGCAACTCAAGAAGTTCCCCGACATACCCGTCTCCACTCGAGACGAAGCACGAGAGTCCCGCCCACATCCAGAGGAGCCCCGTTTCCGCCTCCTAGCTCCAGAGGAGGGATCCTTTCCCTGCGTGGTCGGGAAAGAATTCCCGGCGTTCCCGTCGCATCTCCAAGAGGAGGCGCTCTCCACAGGAAAGGCGAGAGGAACTCCAGGGTCGTGCCACCATTCCCAGAGTCCCCCAGATGTCTCAGTCCATTCCAGGGAAACCTGTTTTCCCTGCACTGCGTCGACTTTCAAGCCGAGGATCGACTCACACCACGGTGGCACGTGGGACAGCCCTGTGGGAAAGCCTCGTGGGAAAGCCTCGTGGGAAAGCCTCGAGGGAAAGCCACAGATCCCTTGATCCACGCGAAGGGAAGCGTGACACTGCTGCTACAGCTCGGAGGAAAGCGCACGTGCATGCCCCCACTCGAGACGAGGACTGACTCCACTGGGGAGACTCCAGAAGTTCCCCAAGATCCATGTCAGCACTGGAGAGGAATCCTCAGGTTCCGGCACCGACTCCACACAAGGTCTTAGGCCCCGGCATCGACGGGAGAGGAATCCCGAGAGGCCCCGAGCAACTCGCATGGGGACTGGCCTTTCCAGAGGCCACCAGAGCGGGTCCCTGAGGTCCCCGTCGTAAGTCGAGAGCACCTGCCGCAACTCGAGAAAATCCAGGAGGTTCTCCCCTCCAGGCGAGATGAGGCCCATTTCCGCTGAGGCGTCTCGAGGCTAATCACACCTAACCTCTGGAACTTCCAAAGGGTCCTTCACACCCTTGCTGCAACTCAAGAAGTTCCCCGACATACCCGTCTCCACTCGAGAGGAAGCACGAGAGTCCCGCCCACATCCAGAGGAGCCCCGTTTCCGCCTCCTAGCTCGAGAGGAGGGATCCTTTCCCTGCGTGGTCGGGAAAGAATTCCTGGCGTTTCCGTCGCATCTCAAGAGGAGGCGCTCTCCACAGGAAAGGCGAGAGGAACTCCAGGGTCGTGCCACCATTCCCAGAGTCCCCAGGATGTCTCAGTCCATTCCAGGGAAACCTGCTTTTCCCTGCACTGCCTCGACTTTCAAGCGAGGATCGACTCACACCACGGTGGCACGTGGGACAGCCCTGTGGGAAAGCCTCGTTGGAAAGCCTCGAGGGAAAGCCACAGATCCCTTGATCCACGCGAAGGGAAGCGTGACACTGCTGCTACAGCTCGAGGGGAAAGCGCATGTGCATGCCCCCACTCGAGACGAGGACTGACTCCACTGGGGAGACTACCAGAAGAACCCCAAGATCCATGTCAGCACTGGAGAGGAATGCTAAGGTTCCGGCACCGACTCCACACAAGATCTTATGCCCCGGCATAGACGGGAGAGGAATCCCGAGAGGCCCCCGAGCAACTCGCATGGGGACTGGCCTTTCCTGAGGCCACCAGAGCGGGTCCCTGAGGTCCCCGTCGTAAGTCGAGAGCACCTGCCGCAACTCGAGAAAATCCAGGAGGTTCTCCCCTCCAGGCGAGATGAGGCCCATTTCCGCTGAGGCGTCTCGAGGCTAATCACACCTAACCTCTGGAACTTCCAAAGGGTCCTTCACACCCTTGCTGCAACTCAAGAAGTTCCCCGACATACCCGTCTCCACTCGAGACGAAGCATGAGAGTCCCGCCCACATCCAGAGGAGCCCCGTTTCCGCCTCCTAGCTCGAGAGGAGGGATCATTTCCCTGCGTGGTCGGGAAAGAATTCCCGGCGTTCCCGTCGCATCTCAAGAGGAGGCGCTCACCACAGGAAAGGCGAGAGGAACTCCAGGGTCATGCCACCATTCCCAGAGTCCCCCAGATGTCTCTGTCGATTCCAGGAAAACCTTTTTCCCTGCACTGCGTCGACTTTCAAGTCGAGGATCGACTCACACCACGGTGGCACGTGGGACTGCCCTGTGGGAAAGCCTCGTGGGAAAGCCTCCTGGGAAAGCCTCGTGGGAAAGCCTCGAGGAAATCCACAGATCCCTTGATCCACTTGAAGGGAAGCGCGACACCGCTGCTACAGCTCGGGAGGAAAGCGCACGTGCATGCCCCCACTCGAGACGAGGACTGACTCCCCTGGGGAGACTCCAGAAGTACCCCAAGATCCATGTCAGCACTGGAGAGGA
Organism: Capra hircus; assembly: GCF_001704415.2. Classification (NCBI taxonomy): domain Eukaryota; kingdom Metazoa; phylum Chordata; class Mammalia; order Artiodactyla; family Bovidae; genus Capra; species Capra hircus. The sequence continues at coordinate 12,734 of NW_017214758.1, forward strand.
ATCCTCAGGTTCCGGAACTGACTCCACACAAGGTCTTAGGCCCCAGTATCGATGGGAGAGGAATCCCGAGAGGCCCCCGAGCAACTCGCATGGGGAATGGCCTTTCCTGAGGCCACCAGAGCGGATTCCTGAGGTCCCCGTCGTAAGTCGAGAGCACCTGCCGCAACTCGAGAAAATCCAGGAGGTTCTCCCCTCCAGGCGAGATGAGGCCCATTTCCGCTGAGGCGTCTCGAGGCTAGTCACACCTAACCTCTGGAACTTCCAACGGGTCCTTCACACCCTTACTGCAACTCAAGAAGTTCCCCGACATACCCGTCTCCACTCGAGACGAAGCACGAGAGTCCCGCCCACATCCAGAGGAGCCCCGTTTCCGCCTCCTAGCTATAGAGGAGGGATCCTTTCCCTGCGTGGTCGGGAAAGAATTCCCGGCCCTCCCGTCGCATTCCAAGAGGAGGCGCTCTCCACAGGAAAGGCGAGAGGAACTCCAGGGTCATGCCACCATTCCCAGAGTCCCCCAGATGTCTCTGTCGATTCCAGGAAAACCTGTTTTCCCTGCACTGCGTCGACTTTTAAGCCGAGGATCGACTCACAACACGGTGACACGTGGGACAGCCCTGTGGGAAAGCCTCGTGGGAAAGCCTCGTGGGAAAGCCTCGAGGGAAAGCCACAGATCCCTTGATCCACGCGAAGGGAAGCATGACACTGCTGCTACAGCTCGGAAGGAAAGCGCACGTGCATGCCCCCACTCGAGAGGACGACTGACTCTACTGGGGAGACTCCAGAAGTCCCCCCAGATCCACGTCAGCACTGGATAGGAATACTCAGGTTCCGGCACCGGCTCCACACAAGATCTTAGGCCCCGGCATCGACGGGAGAGGAATCCCGAGAGGCCCCCGAAAAACTCGCATGGGGACTGGCCTTTCCAGAGCCCACCAGAGTGGGTCCCTGAGGTCCCCGTCGTAAGTCGAGAGCACCTGCCGCAACTCGAGAACATCCAGGAGGTTCTCCCCTCCAGGCGAGATGAGTGCCATTTCCGCTGAGGCATCTCGAGGCCAATCACACCTAACCTCTGGAGCTCCCAAAGCGACTTCACACCCTTGCTGCAACTCAAGAAGATCCCCGACATACCCGTCTCGACTCGAGAGGAAGCACGAGAGTCCCGCCCACATCCAGAGGAGCCCCGTTTCCGCCTCCTAGCTCGAGAGGAGGGATCCTTTCCCTGCGTGGTCGGGAAACAATTCCTGGCGTTTCCGTCGCATCTCAAGAGGAGGCGCTCTCCACAGGAAAGGCGAGAGGAACTCCAGGGTCGTTCCACATTCCCAGAGTCCCCAGGATGTCTCAGTCCATTCCAGGGAAACCTGCTTTCCCTGCACTGCCTCGACTTTCAAGCGACGATCGACTCACACCACGGTGGCACGTGGGACAGCCCTGTGGGAAAGCCTCGTTGGAAAGCCTCGAGGGAAAGCCACAGATCCCTTGATCCACGCGAAGGGAAGCGTGACACTGCTGCTACAGCTCGAGGGGAAAGCGCATGTGCATGCCCCCACTCGAGACGAGGACTGACTCCACTGGGGAGACTACAGAAGAACCCCAAGATCCATGTCAGCACTGGAGAGGAATGCTAAGGTTCCGGCACCGACTCCACACAAGATCTTATGCACCGGCATAGACGGGAGAGGAATCCCGAGAGGCCCCCGAGCAACTCGCATGGGGACTGGCCTTTCCTGAGGCCACCAGAGCGGGTCCCTGAGGTCCCCGTACGTAAGTCGAGAGCACCTGCCGCAACTCGAGAAAATCCAGGAGGTTCTCCCCTCCAGGCGAGATGAGGCCCATTTCCGCTGAGGCAGTCTCGAGGCTAATCACACCTAACCTCTGGAACTTCCAAAGGGTTCTTCACACCCTTGCTGCAACTCAAGAAGTTCCCCGACATACCCGTCTCCACTCGAGACGAAGCATGAGAGTCCCGCCCACATCCAGAGGAGCCCCGTTTCCGCCTCCTAGCTCGAGAGCAGGGATCATTTCCCTGCGTGGTCGGGAAAGAATTCCCGGCGTTCCCGTCGCATCTCAAGAGGAGGCGCTCACCACAGGAAAGGCGAGAGGAACTCCAGGGTCATGCCACCATTCCCAGAGTCCCCCAGATGTCTCTGTCGATTCCAGGAAAACCTTTTTTCCCTGCACTGCGTCGACTTTCAAGTCGAGGATCGACTCACACCACGGTGGCACGTGGGACTGCCCTGTGGGAAAGCCTCGTGGGAAAGCCTCCTGGGAAAGCCTCGTGGGAAAGCCTCGAGGGAAATCCACAGATCCCTTGATCCACTTGAAGGGAAGCGCGACACCGCTGCTACAGCTCGGGAGGAAAGCGCACGTGCATGCCCCCACTCGAGACGAGGACTGACTCCCCTGGGGAGACTCCAGAAGTACCCCAAGATCCATGTCAGCACTGGAGAGGAATCCTCAGGTTCCGGAACTGACTCCACACAAGGTCTTAGGCCCCAGTATCGATGGGAGAGGAATCCCGAGAGGCCCCCGAGCAACTCGCATGGGGAATGGCCTTTCCTGAGGCCACCAGAGCGGATTCCTGAGGTCCCCGTCGTAAGTCGAGAGCACCTGCCGCAACTCGAGAAAATCCAGGAGGTTCTCCCCTCCAGGCGAGATGAGGCCCATTTCCGCTGAGGCGTCTCGAGGCTAGTCACACCTAACCTCTGGAACTTCCAACGGGTCCTTCACACCCTTACTGCAACTCAAGAAGTTCCCCGACATACCCGTCTCCACTCGAGACGAAGCACGAGAGTCCCGCCCACATCCAGAGGAGCCCCGTTTCCGCCTCCTAGCTATAGAGGAGGGATCCTTTCCCTGCGTGGTCGGGAAAGAATTCCCGGCCCTCCCGTCGCATTCCAAGAGGAGGCGCTCTCCACAGGAAAGGCGAGAGGAACTCCAGGGTCATGCCACCATTCCCAGAGTCCCCCAGATGTCTCTGTCGATTCCAGGAAAACCTGTTTTCCCTGCACTGCGTCGACTTTTAAGCCGAGGATCGACTCACAACACGGTGACACGTGGGACAGCCCTGTGGGAAAGCCTCGTGGGAAAGCCTCGTGGGAAAGCCTCGAGGGAAAGCCACAGATCCCTTGATCCACGCGAAGGGAAGCATGACACTGCTGCTACAGCTCGGAAGGAAAGCGCACGTGCATGCCCCCACTCGAGAGGACGACTGACTCTACTGGGGAGACTCCAGAAGTCCCCCCAGATCCACGTCAGCACTGGAGTAGGAATACTCAGGTTCCGGCACCGGCTCCACACAAGATCTTAGGCCCCGGCATCGACGGGAGAGGAATCCCGAGAGGCCCCCGAAAAACTCGCATGGGGACTGGCCTTTCCAGAGCCCACCAGAGTGGGTCCCTGAGGTCCCCGTCGTAAGTCGAGAGCACCTGCCGCAACTCGAGAACATCCAGGAGGTTCTCCCCTCCAGGCGAGATGAGTGCCATTTCCGCTGAGGCATCTCGAGGCCAATCACACCTAACCTCTGGAGCTCCCAAAGCGACTTCACACCCTTGCTGCAACTCAAGAAGATCCCCGACATACCCGTCTCGACTCGAGAGGAAGCACGAGAGTCCCGCCCACATCCAGAGGAGCCCCGTTTCCGCCTCCTAGCTCGAGAGGAGGGATCCTTTCCCTGCGTGGTCGGGAAACAATTCCTGGCGTTTCCGTCGCATCTCAAGAGGAGGCGCTCTCCACAGGAAAGGCGAGAGGAACTCCAGGGTCGTTCCACATTCCCAGAGTCCCCAGGATGTCTCAGTCCATTCCAGGGAAACCTGCTTTCCCTGCACTGCCTCGACTTTCAAGCGACGATCGACTCACACCACGGTGGCACGTGGGACAGCCCTGTGGGAAAGCCTCGTTGGAAAGCCTCGAGGGAAAGCCACAGATCCCTTGATCCACGCGAAGGGAAGCGTGACACTGCTGCTACAGCTCGAGGGGAAAGCGCATGTGCATGCCCCCACTCGAGACGAGGACTGACTCCACTGGGGAGACTACAGAAGAACCCCAAGATCCATGTCAGCACTGGAGAGGAATGCTAAGGTTCCGGCACCGACTCCACACAAGATCTTATGCACCGGCATAGACGGGAGAGGAATCCCGAGAGGCCCCCGAGCAACTCGCATGGGGACTGGCCTTTCCTGAGGCCACCAGAGCGGGTCCCTGAGGTCCCCGTCGTAAGTCGAGAGCACCTGCCGCAACTCGAGAAAATCCAGGAGGTTCTCCCCTCCAGGCGAGATGAGGCCCATTTCCGCTGAGGCGTCTCGAGGCTAATCACACCTAACCTCTGGAACTTCCAAAGGGTCCTTCACACCCTTGCTGCAACTCAAGAAGTTCCCCGACATACCCGTCTCCACTCGAGACGAAGCATGAGAGTCCCGCCCACATCCAGAGGAGCCCCGTTTCCGCCTCCTAGCTCGAGAGGAGGGATCATTTCCCTGCGTGGTCGGGAAAGAATTCCCGGCGTTCCCGTCGCATCTCAAGAGGAGGCGCTCACCACAGGAAAGGCGAGAGGAACTCCAGGGTCATGCCACCATTCCCAGAGTCCCCCAGATGTCTCTGTCGATTCCAGGAAAACCTATTTTCCCTGCACTGCGTCGACTTTCAAGTCGAGGATCGACTCACACCACGGTGGCACGTGGGACTGCCCTGTGGGAAAGCCTCGTGGGAAAGCCTCCTGGGAAAGCCTCGTGGGAAAGCCTCGAGGGAAATCCACAGATCCCTTGATCCACTTGAAGGGAAGCGCGACACCGCTGCTACAGCTCGGGAGGAAAGCGCACGTGCATGCCCCCACTCGAGACGAGGACTGACTCCCCTGGGGAGACTCCAGAAGTACCCCAAGATCCATGTCAGCACTGGAGAGGAATCCTCAGGTTCCGGAACTGACTCCACACAAGGTCTTAGGCCCCAGTATCGATGGGAGAGGAATCCCGAGAGGCCCCCGAGCAACTCGCATGGGGAATGGCCTTTCCTGAGGCCACCAGAGCGGATTCCTGAGGTCCCCGTCGTAAGTCGAGAGCACCTGCCGCAACTCGAGAAAATCCAGGAGGTTCTCCCCTCCAGGCGAGATGAGGCCCATTTCCGCTGAGGCGTCTCGAGGCTAGTCACACCTAACCTCTGGAACTTCCAACGGGTCCTTCACACCCTTACTGCAACTCAAGAAGTTCCCCGACATACCCGTCTCCACTCGAGACGAAGCACGAGAGTCCCGCCCACATCCAGAGGAGCCCCGTTTCCGCCTCCTAGCTATAGAGGAGGGATCCTTTCCCTGCGTGGTCGGGAAAGAATTCCCGGCCCTCCCGTCGCATTCCAAGAGGAGGCGCTCTCCACAGGAAAGGCGAGAGGAACTCCAGGGTCATGCCACCATTCCCAGAGTCCCCCAGATGTCTCTGTCGATTCCAGGAAAACCTGTTTTCCCTGCACTGCGTCGACTTTTAAGCCGAGGATCGACTCACAACACGGTGACACGTGGGACAGCCCTGTGGGAAAGCCTCGTGGGAAAGCCTCGTGGGAAAGCCTCGAGGGAAAGCCACAGATCCCTTGATCCACGCGAAGGGAAGCATGACACTGCTGCTACAGCTCGGAAGGAAAGCGCACGTGCATGCCCCCACTCGAGAGGACGACTGACTCTACTGGGGAGACTCCAGAAGTCCCCCCAGATCCACGTCAGCACTGGAGAGGAATACTCAGGTTCCGGCACCGGCTCCACACAAGATCTTAGGCCCCGGCATCGACGGGAGAGGAATCCCGAGAGGCCCCCGAACAACTCGCATGGGGACTGGCCTTTCCAGAGCCCACCAGAGTGGGTCCCTGAGGTCCCCGTCGTAAGTCGAGAGCACCTGCCGCAACTCGAGAACATCCAGGAGGTTCTCCCCTCCAGGCGAGATGAGTGCCATTTCCGCTGAGGCATCTCGAGGCCTAATCACACCTAACCTCTGGAGCTCCCAAAGCGACTTCACACCCTTGCTGCAACTCAAGAAGATCCCCGACATACCCGTCTCGACTCGAGAGGAAGCACGAGAGTCCCGCCCACATCCAGAGGAGCCCCGTTTCCGCCTCCTAGCTCGAGAGGAGGGATCCTTTCCCTGCGTGGTCGGGAAACAATTCCTGGCGTTTCCGTCGCATCTCAAGAGGAGGCGCTCTCCACAGGAAAGGCGAGAGGAACTCCAGGGTCGTTCCACATTCCCAGAGTCCCCAGGATGTCTCAGTCCATTCCAGGGAAACCTGCTTTCCCTGCACTGCCTCGACTTTCAAGCGAAGATCGACTCACACCACGGTGGCACGTGGGACAGCCCTGTGGGAAAGCCTCGTTGGAAAGCCTCGAGGGAAAGCCACAGATCCCTTGATCCACGCGAAGGGAAGCGTGACACTGCTGCTACAGCTCGAGGGGAAAGCGCATGTGCATGCCCCCACTCGAGACGAGGACTGACTCCACTGGGGAGACTACAGAAGAACCCCAAGATCCATGTCAGCACTGGAGAGGAATGCTAAGGTTCCGGCACCGACTCCACACAAGATCTTATGCCCCGGCATAGACGGGAGAGGAATCCCGAGAGGCCCCCGAGCAACTCGCATGGGGACTGGCCTTTCCTGAGGCCACCAGAGCGGGTCCCTGAGGTCCCCGTCGTAAGTCGAGAGCACCTGCCGCAACTCGAGAAAATCCAGGAGGTTCTCTCCTCCAGGCGAGATGAGGCCCATTTCCGCTGAGGCGTCTCGAGGCTAGTCACACCTAACCTCTGGAACTTCCAACGGGTCCTTCACACCCTTGCCGCAACTCAAGAAGTTCCCCGACATACCCGTCTCCACTCGAGACGAAGCATGAGAGTCCCGCCCACATCCAGAGGAGCCCCGTTTCCGCCTCCTAGCTCGAGAGGAGGGATCATTTCCCTGCGTGGTCGGGAAAGAATTCCCGGCGTTCCCGTCGCATCTCAAGAGGAGGCGCTCACCACAGGAAAGGCGAGAGGAACTCCAGGGTCATGCCACCATTCCCAGAGTCCCCCAGATGTCTCTGTCGATTCCAGGAAAACCTATTTTCCCTGCACTGCGTCGACTTTCAAGTCGAGGATCGACTCACACCACGGTGGCACGTGGGACTGCCCTGTGGGAAAGCCTCGTGGGAAAGCCTCCTGGGAAAGCCTCGTGGGAAAGCCTCGAAGGAAATCCACAGATCCCTTGATCCACTTGAAGGGAAGCGCGACACCGCTGCTACAGCTCGGGAGGAAAGCGCACGTGCATGCCCCCACTCGAGACGAGGACTGACTCCCCTGGGGAGACTCCAGAAGTACCCCAAGATCCATGTCAGCACTGGAGAGGAATCCTCAGGTTCCGGAACTGACTCCACACAAGGTCTTAGGCCCCAGTATCGATGGGAGAGGAATCCCGAGAGGCCCCCGAGCAACTCGCATGGGGAATGGCCTTTCCTGAGGCCACCAGAGCGGATTCCTGAGGTCCCCGTCGTAAGTCGAGAGCACCTGCCGCAACTCGAGAAAATCCAGGAGGTTCTCCCCTCCAGGCGAGATGAGGCCCATTTCCGCTGAGGCGTCTCGAGGCTAGTCACACCTAACCTCTGGAACTTCCAACGGGTCCTTCACACCCTTACTGCAACTCAAGAAGTTCCCCGACATACCCGTCTCCACTCGAGACGAAGCACGAGAGTCCCGCCCACATCCAGAGGAGCCCCGTTTCCGCCTCCTAGCTATAGAGGAGGGATCCTTTCCCTGCGTGGTCGGGAAAGAATTCCCGGCCCTCCCGTCGCATTCCAAGAGGAGGCGCTCTCCACAGGAAAGGCGAGAGGAACTCCAGGGTCATGCCACCATTCCCAGAGTCCCCCAGATGTCTCTGTCGATTCCAGGAAAACCTGTTTTCCCTGCACTGCGTCGACTTTTAAGCCGAGGATCGACTCACAACACGGTGACACGTGGGACAGCCCTGTGGGAAAGCCTCGTGGGAAAGCCTCGTGGGAAAGCCTCGAGGGAAAGCCACAGATCCCTTGATCCACGCGAAGGGAAGCATGACACTGCTGCTACAGCTCGGAAGGAAAGCGCACGTGCATGCCCCCACTCGAGAGGACGGACTGACTCTACTGGGGAGACTCCAGAAGTCCCCCCAGATCCACGTCAGCACTGGAGAGGAATACTCAGGTTCCGGCACCGGCTCCACACAAGATCTTAGGCCCCGGCATCGACGGGAGAGGAATCCCGAGAGGCCCCCGAACAACTCGCATGGGGACTGGCCTTTCCAGAGCCCACCAGAGTGGGTCCCTGAGGTCCCCGTCGTAAGTCGAGAGCACCTGCCGCAACTCGAGAACATCCAGGAGGTTCTCCCCTCCAGGCGAGATGAGTGCCATTTCCGCTGAGGCATCTCGAGGCTAATCACACCTAACCTCTGGAGCTCCCAAAGCGACTTCACACCCTTGCTGCAACTCAAGAAGATCCCCGACATACCCGTCTCGACTCGAGAGGAAGCACGAGAGTCCCGCCCACATCCAGAGGAGCCCCGTTTCCGCCTCCTAGCTCGAGAGGAGGGATCCTTTCCCTGCGTGGTCGGGAAACAATTCCTGGCGTTTCCGTCGCATCTCAAGAGGAGGCGCTCTCCACAGGAAAGGCGAGAGGAACTCCAGGGTCGTTCCACATTCCCAGAGTCCCCAGGATGTCTCAGTCCATTCCAGGGAAACCTGCTTTCCCTGCACTGCCTCGACTTTCAAGCGAAGATCGACTCACACACGGTGGCACGTGGGACAGCCCTGTGGGAAAGCCTCGTTGGAAAGCCTCGAGGGAAAGCCACAGATCCCTTGATCCACGCGAAGGGAAGCGTGACACTGCTGCTACAGCTCGGAGGGGAAAGCGCATGTGCATGCCCCACTCGAGACGAGGACTGACTCCACTGGGAGACTCAGAAGTGACCGCAAGATCCATGTCAGCACTGGGAGAGGAATGCTAAGGTTCCGGCACCGACTCCACACGAAGGATCTTATGCCCCGGCATAGACGGGAGAGGAATCCGAGAGGCCCCGAGCAACTCGCATGGGACTGGCCTCATCTCGCCTGGAGGGAGACCTCTGGATGTTCTCGAGTTGCGGCAGGTGCTCTCGACTTACGACGGGGACCTCAGGGACCCACTCTGGTGGCTCAGGAAGGCCAGTCCCATGCGAGTTGCTCGGGGGCCTCTCGGGATTCCTCTCCCGTCGATGCCGGGCCTAAGATCTTGTGTGGAGTCCGGTGCCGAACCTTGAGATTCCTCTCCAGTGCTGACGATGGATCTGGGGTACTTCTGGAGTCTCCCCAGGTAGAGTCAGTCCTCCTCTCGAGTGGGGCATGCACGTGCGCTTTCCTTCCGAGCTGTAGCAGCAGTGTCATGCTTCCCTTCGCGTGGATCAAGGGATCTGTGGCTTTCCCTCGAGGCTTTCCACGAGGCTTTCCCACGAGGCTTTCCCACAGGGCTGTCCCACGTGTCACCGTGTTGTGAGTCGATCTTCGCTTAAAAGTCGACGGCAGTGCAGGGAAAACAGGTTTTCCTGGAATCGACAGAGACATCTGGGGGACTCTGGGAATGGTGGCATGACCCTGGAGTTCCTCTCGCCTTTCCTGTGGAGAGCGCCTCCTCTTGGAATGCGACGGAACGGCCAGGGAATTCTTTCCCGACCACGCAGGGAAAGGATCCCTCCTCTAGAGCTAGGAGGCGGAAACGGGGCTCCTCTGGATGTGGGCGGGACTCTCGTGCTTCGTCTCGAGTGGAGACGGGTATGTCGGGGAACTTCTTGAGTTGCAGTAAGGGTGTGAAGGACCCGTTTGGAAGTTCCAGAGGTTAGGTGTGACTAGCCTCGAGACGCCTCAGCGGAAATGGCACTCATCTCGCCTGGAGGGGAGAACCTCCTGGATTTTCTCGAGTTGCGGCAGGTGCTCTCGACTTACGACGGGGACCTCAGGAATCCCGCTCTGGTGGCCTCAGGAAAGGCCATTCCCCATGCGAGTTGCTTCGGGGGCCTCTCGGGATTCCTCTCCCGTCGATGCGGGGCCTAAGACTCTTGTGTGGAGTCCAGTGCCAGAACCTGAGGTATTCCTCTCCAGTGCTGACATGGATCTGGGGTACTTCTGGAGTCTCCCCAGGTGAGTCAGTCCTCCTCTCGAGTGGGGGCATGCACGTGCGCTTTCCTTCCCGAGCTGTAGCAGCAGTGTCATGCCTTCCCTTCGCGTGGATCAAGGGATCTGTGGCTTTCCCTCGAGGCTTTCCCACGAGGCTTTCCCACGAGGCTTTCCCACAGGGCTGTCCCACGTGTCCACCGTGTGTGAGTCGATCCTCGGCTTGAAAAGTCGACGCAGTGCAGGGAAAACAGGTTTTCCTGGAATCGACAGAGACATCTGGGGGACTCTGGGAATGGTGGCATGACCCTGGAGTTCCTCTCGCCTTTCCTGTGGAGAGCGCCTCCTCTTGGAGATGCGACGGGAAGGGCCGGGAATTCTTTCCCGACCACGCAGGGAAAGGATCCCTCCTCTAGAGCTAGGAGGCGGAAACGGGGCTCCTCTGGATGTGGGCGGGACTCTCGATGCTTCGTCTCGAGTGGAGACGGGTATGTCGGGGAACTTCTTGAGTTGCAGCTAAGGGTGTGAAGGACCCGTTGGAAGTTCCAGAGGTTAGGTGTGACTAGCCTCGAGACGCCTCAGCGGAAATGGGCCTCATCTCGCCTGGAGGGAGAACCTCCTGGATTTTCTCGAGTTGCGGCAGGTGCTCTCGACTTACGACGGGGACCTCAGGAATCCCGCTCTGGTGGCCTCAGGAAAGGCCAGTCCCCATGCGAGTTGCTCGGGGCCTCTCGGGATTCCTCTCCCATCGATACTGGGGCCTAAGACCTTGTGTGGAGTCAGTTCCAGAACCTGAGGATTCCTCTCCAGTGCTGACATGGATCTTGGGGTACTTCTGGAGTCTCCCCAGGGGAGTCAGTCCTCGTCTCGAGTGGGGGCATGCACGTGCGCTTTCCTCCCGAGCTGTAGCAGCGGTGTCGCGCTTCCCTTCCAAGTGGATCAAGGGATCTGTGGATTTCTCGGCTTCCCACGAGGCTTTCCCAGGAGGCTTTCCCACGAGGCTTTCCCACAGGGCAGTCCCACGTGCCACCGTGGTGTGAGTCGATCCTCGACTTGAAAGTCGACGCAGTGCAGGGAAAATAGGTTTTCCCTGGAATCGACAGAGACATCTGGGGACTCTGGAATGGTGGCACGACCCTGGAGTTCCTCTCGCCTTTCCTGTGGTGAGCGCCTCCTCTTGAGATGCGACGGGAACGCCGGGAATTCTTTCCCGACCACGCAGGGAAATGATCCCTCCTCTCCAGGCTAGGAGGCGGAAACGGGGCTCCTCTGGATGTGGCGCGGGACTCTCATGTTTGTCTCGAGTGGAGACGGGTATGTCGCCGGAATCTTTTGAGTTGCGGCAAGGGTGTGAAGACCCGTTTGGAACTTCCAGAGTTAGGTGTGACTAGCCTCGCAGACGCCTCAGCGGAAATGGGCCTCATCTCCCTCGGAGGAGAGAACCTTCCTGGAATTTCTCGAGTTGCGCGCAGGTGCTCCGACTTACGGACGCGGACCCTCATGGGACCCGCTCTGGTGCCT
>NW_017214759.1:0-14441 GCF_001704415.2 Capra hircus
TTCCCCAGGTCTGTCCCACATGCCACCGTGGTGGGAGTCGATCCTCGGCTTGAAAGTCGAGGCAGTGCAGGGAAAACAGGTTTCCCTGGAATGGACTGAGACATCTGCGGGACGCTGGGAATGGTGGCACGACCCTGGAGTTCCTCTCGCCTTTCCTGTGGAGAACGACTGCTCTTGAGTTGCGACGGGAATGCCGGGAATTCTATCCGACCACGCACTGAAAGGATCCCTCCTCTCGAGCTAGGAGGAGGAAACGGGGCTCCTCTGGATGTGGGCGGGACTCTCGTGCTTCCTCTCGAGAGGAGACGGGTATGTCGGGGGAACTTCTTGAGTTGCCAGCAAGGGTTGTGAAGGACCCTTTGGAAGTTCCGATGTTAGACGTGATTAGCCTCCAGACGCCTCAGCGGAAATGGGCCTTATCTCGCCTGGAGGGGAGAAACCTCCTGGATTTTCTCGAGTTGCGGCAGGTGCTCTCGACTTACGGAAGGGGACCTCAGCGACCCGCTCTGGTGGCCTCAGTAAATTCCATTCCCCATGCGAGTTGCTCGGGGGCCTCTCGGGATTCCTCTCCCGTCCATGCCGGGGCCTAAGACCTTGTGTGGAGTCGGTGCCGGCAACCTGAGGATTCCTCTCCAGTGCTGACATGGATCTTGGGGAACTTCTGGAGTCTCACCCAGGGGAGTCAGTCCTCGTCTCTAGTGGGGGCATGAACTTGCGCTTTCTTCCCGAGCTGTAGCAGCAGTGTCACGCTTCCCTTCGCGTGCATCAGGGATCTGTGGCTTTCCCTCGATGGCTTTCCCCGGAGGCTTTCCATGAGGCTTTCCCACAGGGCTGTCCCACATGCCACCTTTGGTGTGAGTCGATCCTCGGCTTGAAAGTCAAGGCAGTGCAGGGAAAACAGGTTTCCCTGGAATGGACTGAGACATCTGGGGACTCTGGGTATGTGGCACGACTCTGGAGATCCTCTCGCATTTCCTGTGGAGAGCGCCTCCTCTTGAGATGCGACGGGAACGCGGGGAATTCTTTCCCGACCACGCAAGGGAAAGGATCCCTCCTCTGGAGTCTAGGAGGCTGGAAACGGGGCTCCTCTGGATGTGGGCGGGACTCTCGTGCTTCCTCTCGAGTGGAGACGGGTATGTCGGGGGAACTTCTTGAGTTGCAGCAAGGGTGTGAAGGACCCTTTGGAAGTTCCAGATATTAGATGTGATTAGCCTCCAGAAACGCCTCAGCGGAAATGGGCCTCATCTCGCCTGGAGGGGAGAACCTCCTGGATTTTCTCGAGTTGCGGCAGGTGCTCTCGACTTACGACGGGGACCTCAGGGACCCGCTCTGGTGGCCTCAGGAAAGGCCAGTCCCCATGCGAGTTGCTCGGGGGCCTCTCGGGATTCCTCTCCCGTCGATGCCGGGGCCTAAGATCTTGTGTGGAGTCGGTGCCGGAACCTGAGGATTTCTCTCCAGTGCTGACATGGATCTTGGGGATCTTCAGGAGTCTCCCCAGGGGAGTCAGACCTCGTCTCGAGTGGGGGCATGCACGTGCGCTTTCCTCCTGAGCTGTAGCAGCAGTGTCACGCTTCCCTTCGCGTGGATCAAGGGATCTGTGGCTTTTCCTCGAGGCTTTCCCACGAGGCTTTCCCCGAGGCTTTCCCACAGGGCTGTCCCACGTGCCACCATGGTGTGGGTCGAAAATCGGCTTGAAAGTCGAGGCAGTGCAGGGAAAACAGGTTTCCCTGGAATGGACTGAGACATCTGGGTGACTCTGGGAATGGTGGCCCGACCCTGCAGTTCCTCTCGCCTTTCCTGTGGAGAGTGCCTCCTCTTGAGATGCGACGGGAACGCCGGGAATTCTTTCCCGACCACGCAGTGAAAGGATCCCTCCTCTCGAGCTAGGAGGCAGAAACGGGTCTCCTCTGGATGTGGGCGGGAGTCTCGTGCTTCCTTTCGAGTGGAGCCGGGTAAGTGGGAGAACTTCTTGAGTTGCAGCAAGGGTGTGAAGGACCCTTTGGAAGTTCCAGAGGTAGGTGTGATTAGCCTCGAGAAGTCTCAGCGGAAATGAGCCTCATCTCGCCTGGAGGGGAGAACCTCCTGGATTTTCTCGAGTTACGGCAGGTGCTCTCGACTTACGACGGGGACCTCAGGGACCCGCTCTGGTGGCCTCAGGAAAGGCCAGTCCCCATGCGAGTTGCTCGGGGGTCTCTCGGGATTCCTCTCCCGTCGATGCCGGGGCCTAAGATCTTGTGTGTGTCGGTGCCGGAAGCTGAGGATTCCTCTCCAGTGCTGACATGCATCTTGGGGTACTTCTGGAGTCTCCCCAGGGGAGTCAGTCCTCGTCTCAATGTGGGGGTATGCACGTGCGCTTTCCTCCCGAGCTGTAGCAACTATGTCGCCCTTCCCTTCGCGTGGATAAAGGGATCTGTGGGTTTCCCTCGAGGCTTTCCCACGAGGCTTTCTCACGAGGCTTTCCCCCAGGTCTGTCCCACATGCCACCGTGGTGGGAGTCGATCCTCGGCTTGAAAGTCGAGGCAGTGCAGGGAAAACAGGTTTCCCTGGAATGGACTGAGACATCTGCGGGACGCTGGGAATGGTGGCACGACCCTGGAGTTCCTCTCGCCTTTCCTGTGGAGAACGACTGCTCTTGAGTTGCGACGGGAATGCCGGGAATTCTATCCCGACCACGCACTGAAAGGATCCCTCCTCTCGAGCTAGGAGGAGGAAACGGGGCTCCTCTGGATGTGGGCGGGACTCTCGTGCTTCCTCTCGAGAGGAGACGGGTATGTCGGGGAACTTCTTGAGTTGCAGCAAGGGTGTGAAGGACCCTTTTGAAGTTCCCGATGTTAGACGTGATTAGCCTCCAGACGCCTCAGCGGAAATGGGCCTTATCTCGCCTGGAGGGGAGAAACTCCTGGATTTTCTCGAGTTGCGGCAGGTGCTCTCGACTTACGAAGGGGACCTCAGCGACCCGCTCTGGTGGCCTCAGTAAATTCCATTCCCCATGCGAGTTGCTCGGGGGCCTCTCGGGATTCCTCTCCCGTCCATGCCGGGGCCTAAGACCTTGTGTGGAGTCGGTGCCGCAACCTGAGGATTCCTCTCCAGTGCTGACATGGATCTTGGGGAACTTCTGGAGTCTCACCAGGGGAGTCAGTCCTCGTCTCTAGTGGGGGCATGAACTTGCGCTTTCTTCCCGAGCTGTAGCAGCAGTGTCACGCTTCCCTTCGCGTGCATCAGGGATCTGTGGCTTTCCCTCGATGCTTTCCCCGGAGGCTTTCCATGAGGCTTTCCCACAGGGCTGTCCCACATGCCACCTTTGTGTGAGTCGATCCTCGCCTTGAAAGTCAAGGCAGTGCAGGGAAAACAGGTTTCCCTGGAATGGACTGAGACATCTGGGGAACTCTGGGTATGTGGCACGACTCTGGAGATCCTCTCGCATTTCCTGTGGAGAGCGCCTCCTCTTGAGATGCGACGGGAACGCGGGGAATTCTTTCCCCACCACGAAGGGAAAGGATCCCTCCTCTGGAGTTAGGAGGTGGAAACGGGTCTCCTCTGGATGTGGGCGGGACTCTCGTGCTTCCTCTCGAGTGGAGACGGGTATGTGGGGGAACTTCTTGAGTTGCAGCAAGGGTGTGAAGGACCCTTTGGAAGTTCCAGATATTAGATGTGATTAGCCTCCAGAAACCTCAGCGGAAATGGGCCTCATCTCGCCTGGAGGGTAGAACCTCCTGCATTTTCTCGAGTTGCGGCAGGTGCTCTCGACTTACGACAGGGACCTCAGGGACCCGCTCTGGTGGCCTCTAGAAAGGCCAGTTCCCATGCGAGTTGCTCCGGGGCCTCTCGGAATTCCTC
The DNA here is from genome assembly GCF_001704415.2 of Capra hircus. Lineage (NCBI taxonomy): Eukaryota > Metazoa > Chordata > Mammalia > Artiodactyla > Bovidae > Capra > Capra hircus. Next base: position 3,838 of record NW_017214759.1, read on the forward strand.
TCCTGTCGATGCCGGGGCCTAAGACATTGTGTGGAGTCGGTGCCGGTACCTGAGGATTTCTCTCCAGTGCTGACATGGATCTTAAGGAACTTTGGAGTCTCCCCAGGGGAGTCAGTCCTCGTCTCTAGTGGGGGCATGCACGTGCGCTTTCCTCCCGAGCTGTAGCAGCAGTGCCGCGCTTCCATTCGCGTGGATCAAGGGATCTGTGGTTTTCCCTCGAGGCTTTCCCACGAGGCTTTCCACGAGGCTTTCCCACAGGGCTGTCCCACGTGCCACCGTGGTGTGAGTCGATCTTCGGCTTGAAAGTCGAGGCAGTGCAGGGAAAACAGGTTTCCCTGGAATGGACGGAGACATCTGGGGGACTCTGGGAATGGTGGCATGACATTGGAGTTCCTCTCGCCTTTCCTGTGGAGAGCGCCTCCTCTTGTGATGGGACGGGAACGCTGGGAATTCTTTCCCGACATCGCAGGGAAAGGATCCCTCCTCTCGAGCAAGGAGGCGGAAACGGGGCTCCTCTGGATGTGGGCGGGACTCGCGTGCTTCCTCTCGAGTGGAGACGGGTATGTCGGGGAACTTCTTGAGTTGCAGCAAGGGTGTGAAGGACCTGTTGAAATTTCCAGAGGTTAGGTATGATTAGCCTCGAGACGCCTCAGCGGAAACGGGCCTCATCTCGCCTCGGAGGGGAGAACCTCCTGGATTTTCTCGAGTTGTGGCAGGTGCTCTCGACTTACGACGGGGACCTCAGCGACCCGCTCTGGTGGCCTCAGGAAAGGCCAGTCCCCAAGCGAGTTGCTCGGAGGGCTCTCGGGATTCCTCTTCCTTCGATGCCGGGGCATAAGATCTTGTGTGGAGTCGGTGCCGGAACCTGAGGATTCCTCTCCAGTGCTGACATGGATCTTGGGGTACTTCTGGAGTCTCCCCACGGGCGTCAGTCCTCGTCTCGAGTGGGGGCATGCAGATGCGCTTTCCTCTCGAGCTGTAGCAGCAGTGTCACGCTTCCCTTCGCGTGGATCAAGGGATCTGTGGCTTTCGCTCGAGGCTTTTCCACGAGGCTTTCCTACGAGGCTTTCCCACAGGGCTGTCCCACGTGCCACCGTGGTGTGAGTCGATCCTCTGCTTGAAAGTTGACACAGTGCAGGAGAAACCAGGTGTCCCGGGATAGTCTGAGACATCTGGGGGACTCTGGGAATGGTGGCACGACCCTGGAGTTCCACTCGCCTTTCTTGTGGAGAGCGCCTCCTTTTGAGATGCGACGGGAACGCCGGGAATTCTTTCCCGACCACTCAGGGAAAGGATCCCTCCTCTCGAGCTAGGAGGCGGAAACGGGGCTCCTCTGGATGTGGGCGGGACTCGCGTGCTTCCTTTCGAGTGGAGACGGGTATGTCGGGGAACTTCTTGAGTTGCAACAAGGGTGTGAAGGACCCTTTGTAAGTTCCAGAGGTTAGGTGTGATTAGCCTCAAGACACCTCAGCGGAAATTGGCCTAACCTCGCCTGGAGGGGAGAACCTCCTGGATTTTCTCCAGTAGCGGCAGGTGCTCTCGACTTTCGACGGGGACCTCAGGGACCCGCTCTGGTGGCCTCAGGAAAGGCCAGTCCCCATGCGAGTTGCTTGGGGGCCTCTTGGGATTCCTCTCCCGTCGATGCCGGAGCCTAAGACCTTGTGTGGAGTCGGTGCCGGAACCTGAGGATTCCTCTCCAGTGCTGACATGGATCTTGGTGTACTTCTGGAGTCCCCTCATGGGCGTCAGTCCTTGTGTCGAGTGGGGGCATGCACGAGCGCTTTCCTTCCGAACTGTAGCAGCATGGTCGCGCTTCCCTTCGCGTGAAACAAGGGATCTGTGGATTTCCCTCGAGGCTTTCCCACGAGGCTTTACAATGAAGCTTTCCCACAGGGCTGTCCCACGTGCCATGGTGTGAGTCGATCCTCGGCTTGAAAGTCGAGGCAGTGCAGGGAAAACAGGTTTCCCTGGAATGGACTGAGAGATCTGGGGGACTCTGGGAATCGGTGGCACGACCCTGGAGTTCCTCTCGCCTTTCCTGTGGTAGAGCGCCTCCTCTTGAGATGCCATGGGAACACGGGGAATTCTTTCCCGACCACACAGGGAAAGGATCCCTTCCTCTCGAGCTAGGAGGCGGAAACGAGGCTCCTCTGGATGTGGGCGGGACTCTCGTGCTTCCTCTCGAGTGGAGACGGGTATGTCGGGGAACTTCTTGAGTTGCAGCAAGGGTGTGAAGGATCCTTTGGAAGTTCCAGAGGTTAGGTGTGATTTTCCTGGAGACGCCTCAGCGGAAATGGGCCTCATCTCGCCTGGAGGGGAGAACCTCCCGGATTTTCTCGAGTTGAAGCAGGTGCTCTCGACTTACGATGGGGACTTCAGAGACCCGCTCTGGTGGCCTCAGGAAAGGCCAGTCCCCATTCGAGTTGCTCGGGGGCCTCTCGGGATTCCTCTTCCTTCGATGCCGGGGCTTAAGACCTTGTGTGGAGTCGGTGCCGGAACCTGAGGATTCCTCTCCAGTTCTGACATGGATCTTGGGGTATTTCTGGAGTCTCCCCAGGGGAGTCAGTCCTCGTCTCGAATGGGGGCATGCACGAACGCTTTCCTCCCGAGCTGTAGCAGCAGTGTCGCGCTTCCCTTCGCGTGTATCAAGGGATCTGTGGCTTTCCCTCGAGGCTTTCCCACGACGCTCTACCAAAGGGCTGTCCCACGTGTCACCGTGGTGTGAGTCGATCCTCGGCTTGAAAGTCGAGGCAGTGCAGGGAAAACAGGATTCCCTGGAATGGACTGAGACATCTGGGGGACTCTGGGAATGGTGGCACGAACCTGGAGTTACTCTTGTGTTTCCTGTGGAGAGCGCCTCCTCTTGAGTAGCGACGGGAACTCCGGGAATTTTTCTCGACCACCCAGGGAAAGGATCCCCCCTCTCGAGCTAGGAGGCGGAAACGGGGCTCCTCTGGATGTGGACAGAACTCTCGTGCTTCCTCTCGAGTCGAGACAGGTATGTCGGGGAACTTCTCGAGTTGCAGCAAGGGTGTGAAGGACCCTTTGGAAGTTCCAGAGGTTACATGTGATTACCCTCGAGAAGCCTCAGCGCAAATGGGCCTCATCTCGCCTGGAGGGGAGAACCTCCTGGATTTTCTCGACTTGCGGCAGGTGCTCTCGACTTACGACGGGGACCTCAGGGATCTGCTCTGGTGGCCTCAGGAAATGCCAGTCCCCATGCGAGTTGCTCGGGGGCCTCTCGGGTTTCCTCGCCCTTCGATGCTGGGGCCTAAGACCTTGTGTGGAGTCAGAGCCGGAACCTGAGGATTCCTCTCCAGTGCTGACATGGATCTTGGGGTACTTCTGGAGTCTCCCCAGGAGAGTCAGTCTTCGTCTCGAGTGGGGGCATGCACGTGCGCTTTCCTTCCGAGCTGTAACAGCAGTGTCGCGCTTCCCTTCGCGGTGGATCAAGGGATCTGTTGCTTTCCCTCGAGGCTTTCCCACGAGGCTTTCCCACAGGGCTGTCCCACGTGCCACCTTGGTGTGAGTCGATCCTCGGCTTGAAAGTCGACCCAGTGCAGGGAAATCAGGTTTCCCTGGAATGGACTGAGACATCTGGGGGACTCTGGGAATGTGGCACGACCCTGGAGTTCCTCTCGCCTTTCCTGTGGAGAGCGCCTCCTCTTGAAATGCGACGGGAACCCCGGGAATTCATTCCCGACCTCGCAGGGAAAGGATCACTCCGCTCGAGCTAGGGGCGGAAACGGGGCTCCTGTATATGTGGGCGGGACCCGCGTGCTTCCTCTCGAGTGGAGACGGGTATGTCGTGGAACTTCTTGAGTTGCAGCAAGGGTGTGAAGGACCCTTTATCTGTTTGAGAGGTTAGGTGTGATTAACCTCGAGACGCCTCAGCGGAAATGGGCCTCATTTCGCCTGGAGGGGAGAACCTCCTGGATTTTCTCGAGTTGTGGCACGGTGCTCTCGACTTACTACAGGGACCTCAGGGACCCAGTCTGGTGGCCTCAGGAAAGGCCAGTCCCCATGCGAGTTGCTCGGGGGCCTCTCGGGATTTCCTCTGCCGTCGATGCTGGGGCCTAAGACCTTGTGTGGAGTCAGTGCCGGAACCTGAGGATTCCTCTCCAGTGCTGACATGGACCTTGGGGTACTTCTGGAGTATCCCCAGGGGAGTCAGTCCTCGTCTCGAGTGGGGGCATGCACGTGCGCTTTCCTCCCGAGCTGTTAGCAGCAGTGTCACGCTTCCCTTCGCTGTGGATCAAGTGATCTGTGGCTTTCCCTCGAGGCTTTCCCACGAGGCTTTCCCAGAGGCTTTCCCACAGGGCTGTCCCACGTGCCACCGTGATGTGAGTCGATCCTCGGCTTGAAAGTCGAGGCAGTGCAGGGAAAACAGGTTTCCCTAAAAGGACTGAGACATCTGGGGGACTCTGGGAATGGTGGCACGACCCTGGAGTTCCTCTCGCCTTTCCTGTGGAGAGCGCCATCTCCTAAGATGCGACGAGAAAGCGGGGAATTCGTTCCACACCACGCAAGGAAAGGATCCCTCCTCTCGAGCTAGGAGGCGGAAACGGGGCTCCTCTGGATGTGGGCGGGACTCTCGTGCTTCCTCTTGAGTGGAGACGGTGAAGTCGGGGAACTTCTTAAGTTGCAGCAAGGGTGTGAAGGACCCTTTGGAAGTTCCAGAGGTTAGGTGTGATTAGCCTCGAGACGCCTCAGCGGAAATGGGCCTCATCTCGCCTGGAGGGGAGAACCTCCTGGATCTTCTCGAGTTGCGGCTAGGTGCTCTCGACTTACGACGGGGAATCTCAGGGACCCGCTCTGGTGGCCTCAGGAAAGGCCAGTTCCCATGCCGAGTTGCTCGGGGGACTCTCGGCATTCCTCTCCCGTCCGATGCCGGGGCCTAAGACCTTTTGTGGAGTCGGTGCCGGAACCTGAGGATTCCTCTCCAGTGCTGACATGGATCTTGGGGTACTTCTGGAGTCTCCCCTAGGGGAAGTCAGTCCTCGTCTCGAGTGGGGGCATGCACGTGCGCTTTCCTCCCGAGCTGTAGCAGCAGTGTCACGCTTCCCTTCGCGTGGATCAAGGGATCTGTGGCTTTCCCTCGAGTCTTATCCACAGTGCTGTTCCCACGTTCCACCGTGGTGTGAGTCGATCCTCGACTGGAAAGTCGACGCAGTGCAGGGAAAACAGGATTCCCTGGAATGGACGGAGACATCTGGGGGACTCTGGCAATGGTGGCACGACCCTGGAGTTCCTCTCGCCTTTCCTGTGGAGAGCGCCTCCTCTTGAGATGCGACGGGAACGCCGGGATTTCTTTCCCGACCACGCAGGGAAAGGATGACTCCTTCGAACTAGGAGGCGGAAACGGGGCACCTCTGGATGTGGGCGGGACTCTCGTGCTTCCTCTCGAGTGGAGACGGGTATGTCGGGGGACTTCTTGAGTTGCAGCAAGGGTGTGAAGGATCCTTTGGAAGTTCCAGAGGTTAGGTGTGATTAGCCTCGAGATGCCTCAGCGGAAATGGGCCTCATCTCCCTGGAGGGGAGAACCTCCTGGATTTTCTCGAGTTGCGGCAGGTGCTCTCGACTTACGACGGGGACCTCAGGGACCCGCTCTGGTGGCCTCAGGGAAGGCCATTCCCCGTGCCAGTTTCTCGGGGGCCTCTTGGGATTCCTCTCCGGTCGATGCCGGTGCCTAAGACCTTGTGTGGAGTCGGTGCCGGAACCTGAGGATTCCTCTCCGGTGCTGATATGGATCTTAGGGTATTTCTGGAGTCTCCCCAGTGGAGGTAGTCCTCGTCTTGAATTGGGGCATGCACGTGCGATTTCCTCTCGAGCTGTAGCAGCAGTGTCACGCTTCCCTTCGCATGGATCGATGGGATCTGTGGCTTTCCCTCGAGGCTTGCTCATGGAGGCTTTCCCACAGGGCTGTCCCACGTGCCACCGTGGTGTGAGTCGATCCTCGGCTTGAAAGTCGAGGCAGTGCAGGGAAAACAGGTTTCCCTGGAATGGACTGAGACATCTGGGGGACTCTGGGAATGGTGGCACGACCCTGGAGTTCCTCTCGCCTTTCCTGTGGAGAGCACCTCCTCTTGAGATGCGACGGAAACGCCGGGAATTCTTTCCCGACCACGCAGGGGAAGGATCCCTCCTCTCGAGCTAGGAGGCGGAAACGGGGCTCCTCTGGATGAGGGCGGGACTCTCGTGCTTCCTCTCGAGTGGAGACGGGTATGTCGCGGAACTTCTTGAGTTGCAGCAAGGGTGTGAAGGACCCTTTGGAAGTTCCAGAGTTTAGGTGTGATTAGCCTCGAGACGCCTCAGCGGAAATTGGCCTCACCTCGCCTGGAGGGGAGAACCTCCTGGATTTTCTCGAGTTGCGGCAGGTGCTCTCAACTTACGACGGGTACCTCACGGACCCGCTCTGGTGGCCTCAGGAAAGGCCAGTCCCCATGCGAGTTGCTCGGGGGCCTCTCAGGATTCCTCTCCCGTCGATGCCGGGGCCTGAGACTGCCGGGAGCCAGTGTGAGAAAGCCGCCCGTGACAAGGTTATGAGGAAGGAAGCTGCCATACGCAAGGCGTGCTCAGACTTCAGGGACCCCTCTGGAAATTTTTAAGCATGTACCCCAACAAAAATCTGCTGGTTTTTGTGCTCTGCTTTTTCACTCTTCTGACCTTTTCTGGAAAAAGTCAATTCAGCGCGTTAGTCTTCTGCATTTGAAAGAGTGTTTCAATCCAAAAACCCTCTGATGGCATTCTAGCCTGCCTGTAGGACTCGTACAGCTGCGCTTGTGATTGTTTGAGGCCTCCTGACCGCAGGAGGCACAGGAAGCTTAAAACATCCTAGGAATGCAGGAGCTTTCGAGGAGTCAAGATCTTTAGAATAGGACTGAATAAAAGTTTCATTTTTTGGGTCAATGCTTGCTGCCAAATTTTCATATCCTTTATTTTTAGATATAGTTGGTATATAGAAAAACAAGTAGTAGACCTGGTATTAGCAACATTAGATCTTTGAGTTAAGTACCTTCTTTGTTATAACCCACTGCACCTTTGTTCTATAGAGATGTAACTTTAATGCTTTAAGGAGATGCAGATTAAAGAAAAACACTTCAGGGGAAACAAAATTAACATTCATTAAGGAAGAGAGCCAAAAAGTGTTAACAAGCCTCTTGGCCAGAAGATAATGTAAATCACCTGAGACCTTTTGTATACAAAATGATATACAGTAAGAATCTGGGTTGTGAACGCTACATAATTTTGTGTTATCCATTGATCTCCATGTTTTATCAAAAGTATAAAAGGCCTTCTGAACAATAAAGGAGGAGGCCAGGGGCCGGGGGCCAGTTTTTCGGACCAGCTTCTCGAACTAGTCTCTCAGCCTGGTTTCTTGGGACTCTGGCTCCCCCCGTGTCTTTCTCTCTCTTTCTTCTTCTCTACCTTTCCTTCTCTCTGCTCTTTACTTTAACTTCAGGCTGAATCTCCACCTGGAGTGCGGAGGCTCGCCAGGTCTACTTACTTGCCCTGGCTGTTAAGACCCACACGAAAGGGAGCTTAAGGCGAGGCACCCTTAGATATTCAAGCGGGCGCCGGTGGCCCAACGTAGATGGTGCAAATTCCTTGTCTGGAATTTTATTGGCCTTCCGGGTAAACCAAGCTATTCAGCCCTCTTCCTCCACCTAATCTTCTTACTACACTATAGTTTTCTAATCTAATCTTACATTAATAAATAAACAAGTCTTTCCACGCAACGCCGTCCACCCTTCGAATTCCCTGGATCCACCGGGGCTGGACCCCGGCATAAGACCTTGTGTGGAGTCCGGTGCCGGAACCTGAGGATTCCTCTCCAGTGCTGACATGGATCTTGGGGTACTTCTGGAGTCTCCCCAGGGGAGTCAGTCTTCGTCGTGATTGGGGGCATGCACGTGCGCTTTCCTCCCGAGCTGTAGCAGCAGTGTCATGCTCCCTTCGCGTGGATCAAGTGATCTGTGGCTTTCCCACGAGGCTTCACACAGGGCTGTCCCACGTGCCACCGTGGTGTGAGTCGATCCTCGGCTTGAAAGTGGAGGCAGTGCATGGAAAACAGGTTTCCCTGGAATGGACTGAGACATCTGGGGGACTCTGGGAAAGCTGGCACGACCCTGGATTTCCTCTCGCCTTTTCTGTGGAGAGCCACCTCCTCTTGAGATGCGACGGAAACGCCAGGAATTCTTTCCCGACCACGCAGGGAAGGGATCCCTCCTCTCGAGCTAGGAGGCCGAAACGGGGCTCCTCTGGATGTGGGCGGGACTCTCGTGCTTCCTCTCGAGTGGAGACGGGTATGTCGGGGAACTTCTTGAGTTGCAGCAAGGGTGTGAAGGACCCTTTCGAAGTTCCAGAGTTCAGGTGTAATTAGCCTTGAGACGTCTCAGCGGAAATGGGCCTCATCTCGCCTGGAGGGGAGAACCTCCTGGATTTTCTCGAGTTGCGGCAGGTGCTCTCGACTTACGAAGGGGACCTCAGGGACCCGATCTGGTGGCCTCAGGAAAGGCCAGTCCCCATGCGAGTTTTCGGGGGCCTCTCGGGATTCCTCACCCGTCGATGCTGGGGCCTAAGACCTTGTGTGGACTCGGTGCCGGAACCTGAGGATTCCTCTTCCAGTGCTGACATGATCTTGAGGTACTTCTGGAGTTTCCCCAGGTGAGTCAGTCCTCGTCTCGAGTGGGGGCATGCACGTGCGCTTTCCTCCCGAGCTGTCGGAGCAGTGTCACGCTTCCCTTCGCGTGGATAAAGGGATCTGTGGCTTTCCCTCGAGGCTTTCCCAAGAGGCTTTTCCACGAGGCTTTCCCACAGGGCTGTCCCACGAGCCAACGTGGTGTGAGTCGATCCTCGGCTTGAAAGTCGAGGCAGTGCAGGGAAAACAGTTTTCCCTGGAATGGACTTGACATCTGGGGGACTTTGGGAATGGTGGCACGACTCTGGAGTTCCTCTTGCCTTTCCTGTGGAGAGCGACTCCTTTTGAGTTGCGACGGGAACACCGGGAATTCTTTCCCGACCACGCAGGGAAAGGATCCCTCCTCTCGAGCTAGGAGGCAGAGACGGGTTTACTCTGGATGTGGGCGTGACTCTCGTGCTTCCTCTCGAGTGGAGACGGGTAAGTCGGGGAACTTCTTGAGTTGCAGCAAGGGTGTGAAGGACCCTTTGAAGTTCCAGAGGACAGTTGTGATTAGCCTCAAGACGCCTCAGCAGAAATGGGCCTCATCTCCCCAGGAGGGGAGAACCTCCTGGATTTTCTCGAGTTGCGGCAGGTGCTCTCGACTTACGACGGGGACCTCAGGGACCCGTTCTGGTGGCCTCTAGAAAGGCCAGTTCCATGCGAGTTGCTTGGGGGCCTCTCGGGATTCCTCTCCTGTCGATTCTGGGGCCTAAGACCTTGGGTGGAGTCGGTGCCGGAACCTGAGGATTCCTCTCCAGTGCTGACATGGATCTTGGGGTACTTCTGGGAGTCTTCCCAGGGGAGTCAGTCCTCGTCTCGAGTGGGGGCATGCACGAGCGCTTTCCTCCCGAGCTGTAGCAGCAGTGTCGCCCTTCCCCTTCGCGTGTATCAAGGGATCTGTGGCTTTCCCTCGAGGCTTTCCCACGACGCTTTCCCACAGGGCTGTCCCACGTGCCACCGTGGGTGTGAGTCGATCCTCGGCTTGAAAGTCGAGGCAGTGCAGGGAAAACAGGTTTCCCTGGAATGGACTGAGACATCTGGCGGGACTCTGGGAATGGAGGCACGAACTGGAGTTCCTCTTGTGTTTCCTGTGGAGAGCGCCTCCTCTTGAGTAGCGACGGGAACGCCGGGAATTTTTCCCGACCTCCCAGGGAAAGGATCCCTCCTCTCGAGCTAGGAGGCAGAAAGGGACTCCTCTGGATTTGGGCGGAACTCTCGGGCTTCCCTCTCGAGTGGAGACGGTTAGGTTGGGGAACTTCTTGAGTTGCAGCAAGGGTGTGAAGGACCCTTTGGAAGTTCCAGATGTTAGATGTGATTAGCCTCGAGACACCTCAGCGGAAATGGGCCTCATCTCGTCTGGACGGGGACAACCTCCTGGATTTTCTCGAGTTGCGGCAGATGCTCCTCGACTTACGACGGGACCTCAGGGACCCACTCTGGTGGCCTCAGGAAAGGCCAGTTCCCATGCCGAGTTGCTCGGGGGTCCTCTTCGGGATTCCTCTCCCGTCCGATGCCGGGGCCTAAGACCTTGTGTGGAGTCGGTGCCGGAACCTGAAGATTCCTCTCCACTGCTGACATGGATCTTGGGGTACTTCTGGAGTCTCCCCAGGGAGTCAGTCCTCGTCTCGAGTGGGGCATGCACGTGCGCTTTCCTCCCGAGCTGTAGCAGCAGTGTCACGCTTCCCTTCGCGTGGATAAAGGGATCTGTGGCTTTCCCTCGTGGCTTTCCCAAGAGGCTTTCCCACGATGCTTTCCCACAGGCCTGTCCAACGAGCCAAACGTGGTGTGAGTCGATCCTCGGCTTGAAAGTCGAGGTAGTGCAGAGAAAACAGTTTTCCCTGGAATGGACTTGACATCTTGGGGACTCTGGAATGGTGGCCCGACTCTGGAGTTCCTCTTGCCTTTCCTGTGAAGAGCGCCT
>NW_017214760.1:0-14440 GCF_001704415.2 Capra hircus
TAGTTTCATGCCTAAATTATAGGCCAACTCGTGCTCAAATTGACTCTGATGTCAGGGGCAGATCAACTAATAAAAAGCTTGGATTGTCCCTCTGGAGGAAAGTGAGATCTTGTCCCACGAGAAGAATCTGAAGGGTTAAGGGAACTTGCAAGAGTGGGGAAAGCTTAGTCCATCCTACATGTACCAAAATCTTAAATAAGGCTTATTTACTTTACCGAAGTAAAAAAACAGATGATGAAAACAATTATAAATCAATGAAAGGTAAAGAAACTCATAGTCTGTTATCAAAAATTGCATTCTAAGAAAACTTTGTTCTCTTAACCTAGAGAGGAGACTAAATTCCATCTGGTACCAGCTTACCAGAAGACAAACAAACAAACAAACAAATTATCGGTAAGCTTAAAAAAGTATATTCCATATATCTTGAAGTAGCAGTATTTCTGCAAAGGCATCAGTGTGAAACCATAGAGGACATGGTTAAAACCTGATTAAATAGAAATTGACAATGTAATCTGGTCACTGCTGCGACTTGAAATGCTTTAATATGATAACTGGAATTATAACTGACAGCATTTGACCAGGACATATCAGATTTTCACGGATGTCAGATAATTTCTAGGATATCTATATTAGGAACTGAAGGAATCTTTGAACCTAGGAAAGAAAACAACAGTCTCAAAGGCCCTTGCTGAATATCTATCAGCAAGGAATGTCTTTGCAAGGATCGCAAAGTGAAGGGAAAATTACACCGACCTGCCTCTGCAACTTCGGTCCTCTGAGCAGATCTGGAGGTCTCCCTTTGTATAAGCTAACCTGTTCCTTCCAAATAGAGGTTTGCAACACAAAACAAGTGGCCGCCTATTCTTCCCGAAGGAGGCTCTCTTTCCCCACATCCTGCGAACTCCCTTTCCCAGCCTCCTGGAAAAGCGCTTCTTGCAGTTCCTTCAGAAAATCCTATGGACGGAGAAGCCTGGTAGGCTGCAGTCCGTGGGGTCGCTGAGGGTCGGACACGACTGAGCGACTGCACTTTCATTTTCACTTTCATGCATTGGAGAAGGCAATGGCAACCCACTTACTGTTCTTGCCTGGAGAATCCCAGGGACGGGGGAGCCTAGTGGGCTACCGTCTATGGCGTCGCACAGAGTCGAACACGACTGAAGCAACTTAGCAGCAGCAGCAGCAGCAGCAGCAGCAGTTCCTTTCTTAGGGGCAGTTATCCCTGAGATTGGGACCTGGAAAGGCAGAGCCACCTCCACACACACGTCTTTTCTGTCCCCTTTCCTCTGGAGGAGAGCTCTAGTGAGCCTAGGTCTGGTCAGGAAAATTCTTGGCTTTGACGGGATCCCACCCTGGTGTGTGAACCTGCATACCCGACCTAGGGGGCCACAGGGCACCTGTTTTGCTCGAGTGGGTCCTGGAGGGGTGCAGCATAGCAAGAGCTTAAAAATCCATCCAATTTGTCTTTTTTTTTAACCTCGGAGAGAACGAGTTTGCTCCACCTCCACCCTTTGGCAGTGTGGAGGGAAGAGGGCACCACCCTCTCCCAAAGGGGACATAGGGCCTACCAGGAGAGAAAGGCCCCTTGAGGAGCTGAGCCCAGGTAGGCAGCCAGTGATGTCAAGCACACTCCCGCTGCTTGCTTCTTCATGGGCACTCCCACGATCTGCTAGGAATGTCTTTGCAAGGATCTCAAAGGGAAGGGGAGATACATGGCCCTGTCTCTTGGAACTTCAGTCCTCTGAGCAGATCTGGAGGTCTTGAGTTGTATAAGCAAACCTGTTCCTTCCAAATAGAGGCTTGCAAACACACCCCCGGTGGTTGCCTCTTCTTCCCCGAAGAAGTCTTTCTTTCCCCACATGCTGCGAACTCCCTGTCCCCAACCTCCCATTCCTTTCTTAGAGGCAGTTATCCCTGAGCTTGGGGCCGTAGGGAGTAGCCCCACACTCACAGGGAAAGGCAAAGACTCCTCCATACATCTCCTCTATCCCCTTTGCTCTGGAGGAGAGCTCTAGTGAGCCTAGGTCTTTCAGGAAAATTCTTGGCTTGGACAGGATCTCACCCTGTTTGTGAACCTGCATACCAACCAGGGGCCACAGAGCACCTGTTTCCAGTAAAGTGGGCCCTGAAAGGGTGCAGCCTAGCAAGAGCTTGAAAATCCATTCAATTGCTGTTTTTGTACCTCTGACAGAGCGAGCCTTGGCTCCACCCTTTGGCAGTGAGGAGAAAAGAGGCATGACACCCTCCCCAAGGGGACATGGGGCCTACTTCGAGAGGAAAGGCCCCTTGTGGAGCTGAGGCCAGGAAGGCACACAGTCGTGTCAAACACACTCCCACTGCTTGCTTCTTCAGGGGCACTCCCGCTATCAGCTAGGAATGTCTTTGCAATGATCACAAAGGGAAGGGGAGATACAGGGCCCTGCTTCTGGACCTCGGTGCTCTGAGCAAATCTCGAGGTCTCCCTTGTTGGTTCAAGGTCAAGGTCAAGTTCAAGGTCAAGTTCAAAGTTCAAATCAAGTCAAGTTCAAGTTCAAGTCAAGGTCAAGGTCAAGTTCAAGGTCAAGTCAAGGTCAAGTTTCAAGTTCAAGTTTCAAGGTCAAGTTCAAGTTCAAGTTCAAGTTCAAGGTCAAGTTCAAGTTCAAGTCAAGTTCAAGTTCAAGTTCAAGTCAAGGTCAAGTTCAAGTTCAAGTTCAAGTCAAGGTCAAGTTCAAGTTCAAAGGCAAGGCAAGGCCAAGCCCAAGGCCAAGGCAAGGGCAAGGCAACGCCAAGGGCAAGGCCAAGCCCAGGCCAAGGCAAAGGCAAGGCCACCAAAGCGAAGCCCAAACCCCGTAACGCCTGACAAAAGGCAGAAGCCACTAGGCCCCTGTGCAGAGGAAGCCACTGAAGGCAGCAAGGCCACAGAGCTCCCCGACTCCCATTCCCACAGGAAGATGTGAGGATAAAGGGCCTCATCCCAGCACAGCACCCGCTCCCACCACCCCCCAACCCCGGCCCCGCCCCCCGCAGCACGCCCCCTGAAACAACACTGTCTTCCCAGAAAAGAGAACGGAGAAGCCATGTGTGTGCCAAAGGAGCAAGATGAACGAACGATGCCACGCCCTCCGAATTTGGGCACACCTGACGCCTCGGACCCGGGCCTGGCCGATGGGTCCCCGCCGTTCTCGGGCGGGAGGGGGTCGACACGTTGGCCGAGAGCCCTTGCCCAGGCCACCCGCAAATCCCCTGAGATGTGATCCGACCACAGGGACCGAGGGCAAACGTACCGCTTGAGGTGCTGGAGGAGCCGGACGAAGCCATGGGAGAGAGGCACACGGGCACGCTGCAGACTGCTGGCCGAGGGACCCAGCAGCTCAGGACTCTGGAGAGCGGGAGGCGTCTCCACCACCATTGACGTCAATAGGGTTTGGGTGGGTAGATGGAGGGGGCCGCCCCTGGCCTCTTTCCAAGCAGAGACCCTGGACGGAGTCCCGTGGAGCGAGTGGGCTTTTCCCGGGCACGGCTGTGACCTGGACCGCCAAGATCCCCGTTGGGGTGGGCGGGCAGTTCGGGGGCTTTGGTTTTGACCCTCCCTCGCAGCGGGGGGTGGGATCAACCCGGGTGGATCAATCAGGGGCCCTCAGCAGTGCCAAGGGAGCTCACCTCCCAGGAAACGCCCCTAGGACCCTTTGAATTGGCCACCAATGCCCCCTTTCCCAGCCTGCCTTGCTCTGGGATTTCCCGCCTTTTCACATTCCACAGGTCCCTGGGCTTCGACTGTCCCCCGCAGGCTCCTCCGAGGCATTCCGGGACACCAGACGCTCTCTCCAGCGCCTCTACCTGGATCCCTCGCTGTCCTCGCCTCCGTTTTCCCCTGCCCCCTCCCCAACTCCTCCGTGGGCTCTTGCGCCTACAGCAGTCCCAGAGTGCCCCCTGAGGGCTTTGAGTTGCCTGGAGACCAAGGCTCCGGCCAGAGATCTGAGGGGCCAGTGTCTGGACTGGCAGCTAATGCCATTTGGGCTTTTCTCACGCGGAGCCTGAGGCCCGCACCTCCGCGGGCAACCCCCAGCGCGAGTGCCCTGGAGATACCAGCCCAAGGGGACAGTGTACCCCTACTGTGGGGAAGGAGGTTCCTATTTTCCCTGCACTGGTTCGACTTTCAGCCGAGGATCGACTCACACCATGGTGGCAAGTGGAATAGCCCTGTGGGAAAGTCTCATGGGAAAGACTCGAGGGAAACCACAGATCCCTTGATCCACGAGGGAAGCGTGACACTGCTGCTACCGCTCGGAGGAAAGCGCACGTGCATGCCCCACTCGACGAGGACTGAACTGGGAGACTCCAGAAGTACCCAAGATCCATGTCAGCACTGGAGAGGAATCCTCAGGTTCCGGCACCGACTCCACACAAGGTCTTAGGCCCGGCATCGACGGAGAGGAATCCGAGAGCCCCGAGCAACTCGCATGGGGACTGGCCTTTCCTGAGGCCACCAGAGCGGGTCCCTGAGGTCCCCGTCGTAAGTCGAGAGCACCTGCCAACTCGAGAAAATCCAGGAGGTTCTCCCCTCCAGGCGAGATGAGGCCCATTTCCGCTGAGGCGTCTCGAGGCTAATCACACCTAACCTCTGGAACTTCCAAAGGGTCCTTCACACCCTTGCTGCAACTCAAGAAGTTCCCCGACATACCCGTCTCCACTCGAGAGGAAGCACGAGAGTCCCGCCCACATCCAGAGGAGCCCGTTTCCACCTCCTAGCTCGAGAGGAGGGATCCTTTCCTGCTGGTCGGGAAAGAATTCCCGGCTTCCCGTCGCATCTCAAGAGGAGGCGCTCTCCACAGGAAAGGCGAGAGGAACTCCAGGGTCGTGCCACCATTCCCAGAGTCCCCAGATGTCTCAGTCCATTCCAGGGAAACCTGTTTTCCCTGCACTGCCTCGACTTTCAAGCCGAGGATCGACTCACACCACGGTGGCACGTGGGACAGCCCTGTGGGAAAGCCTCGTGGGAAAGCCTCGTGGGAAAGCCTCGAGGGAAAGCCACAGATCCCTTGATCCACGCGAAGGGAAGCTGACACTGCTGCTACAGCTCGGAGGAAAGCGCACGTGCATGCCCCCCCCACTCGAGACGAGACTGACTCCCCTGGGAGACTCCAGAAGTACCCCAAGATCCATGTCAGCACTGGAGAGGAATCCTCAGGTTCCGGCACCGACTCCACACAAGGTCTTAGGCCCCGCATCGACGGGAGAGGAATCCCGAGAGGCCCCGAGCAACTCGCAGGGACTGGCCTTTCCTGAGGCCACCAGAGCGGGTCCCTGAGGTCCCCGTCGTAAGTCGAGAGCACCTGCCGCAACTCGAGAAAATCCAGGAGGTTCTCCCTCCAGGCGAGATGAGGCCCATTTCCGCTGAGGCGTCTCGAGGCTAATCACACCTAACCTCTGGAACTTCCAAAGGGTCCTTCACACCCTTGCTGCAACTCAAGAAGTTCCCGACATACCCGTCTCCACTCGAGAGGAAGCACGAGAGTCCCGCCCACATCCAGAGGAGCCCGTTTCCCCTCTAGCTCGAGAGAGGGATCCTTTCCCTGCGTGGAAAGAATTCCCGCGTTCCCGCATCTCAAGAGGAGGCGCTCTCCACAGGAAAGGCGAGAGGAACTCCAGGGTCGTGCCACCATTCCCAGAGTCCCCAGATGTCTCAGTCCATTCCAGGGAAACCTGTTTTCCCTGCACTGCCTCGACTTTCAAGCCGAGGATCGACTCACACCACGGTGGCACGTGGGACAGCCCGTGGGAAAGCCTCAAAAGCCTCGAGGGAAAGATCCCTTGATGAAGCGTGACACATCTGCTACACTGTCCCTGAGGTCACGTCGTATGTCGAGAGCACCTGCCCAACTCGAGAAAATCCAGGAGGTTCTCCTCCAGGCGAGATGAGGCCCATTTTCTCTGCGGCGTCTCGAGAGTAATCACACCTAACTCTGGAACTTCCAAAGGGTCCTCACACCCTTGCTACAACTCAAGAAGTTCCCCGACATACCCGTCTCCACTCCAGAGGAAGCACGAGGGTCCGCCACATCCAGAGGAGCTCCGTTTCCGCCTCCAAGCTCGAGATGAGGGATCCTTCCCTGCTTCCTCGGGAAAGAATTCCCGACGTTTCCGACGCATCTCAAGAGGAGGCGCGCTGCACAGGAAAGGCGAGAGGAACTCAGGGTCGTGCCACCATTCCAAGAGCCCCAGATGTCTCAGTCCATTCCAGAGGATCCTGTTTTCCCTGCACTGCTTCGACTTTCAGCCGAGGATCGACTCACACCACGGTGGCACGTGGGAGAGCCCTGTGGGAAAGCCTCGTGGGAAAGCCTCGAGGGAAAGCCACAGATCCCTTGATCCACGCGAGGGAAGCGTGACACTGCTGCTACAGCTCGGGAGGAAAGCGCACGTGCATGCCCCCACTCGAGACGAGGACTGACTCCCCTGGGGAGACTCCAGAAGTACCCCAAGATGCATGTCAGCCCTGGAGAGGAATCCTCAGGTTCCGGCCCCGACTCCACACAAGGTCTTAGGCCCTGGCATCGACGGGAGAGGAACCGACAGGCCCTCTAGCAACTCGCATGGGGACTGGCCTTTCCTGAGGTCACCAGAGCGGGTCCATGAGGTCCCCGTCGTAAGTCGAGAGCACCTGCCGCAACTCGGTAAAATCCAGGAGGTTCTCCCCTCCAGGCGAGATGAGGCCCGTTTCCACTGAGGTGTCTCGAGGCTAATCACACTTGACCTCTGGAACTTCCAAAGAGTCTTTCACAGTCATGCTGCAACTCAAGAAGTTCCCCGACATACCCGTCTCCACTCAAGAGGAAGCACGAGGGTCCCGGCCACATCCAGAGGAGCTCCGTTTCCGGCTCGTAGCTCGAGAGGAGGGATCCTTTCCCTGCTTGGTCGGGAAAGAATTCCCGGCATTCCCATCGCATCTCAAGAGGAGGCGCTCTCCAAAGGAAAGGGGAGAGGAACTGCAGGGTCGTGCCACCATTCCAAGACTCCCCCAGATGTCTCAGTCCATTCCACAGGAACCTGTTTTCCCTGCACTGCCTCGGCTTTGATCGACTCACACCACCGTGACACGTGGGACAGCCCTGTGGGAAAGCCTCGTGGGAAAGACTCGAGGGAAAGCCACAGATCCCTTGGTCCACGCAAGGGAAGCGTGACACTGCTGCTACAGCATGGGAGGAAAGCACGCTCATGCCCCCACTCGAGACGAGGCCTGACTCCCCTTGTGGAGACTCCAGAAGTACCCCAAAATCCATGTCAGCACTGGAGAGGAATCCTCAGCTTCCGGCCCCGACTCCACACAAGGTCTTAGGCCCCGGCATCGACGGGAGAGGAATCACGAGAGGCCCCCTAGCAACACGCATGATGACTGGCCTTTCCTGCGGCCGCCAGAGCGGGTCCCTGAAGTCCCCGTCGTAACTCGAGAGCACCTGCTGAAACTCGGGAATATCCAGGAGCCTCTCCATTCCAGGCGACATGAGGCCCATTTCCGCTGAGGCATCTCGAGACTAACCACACCTAACCTCTGGAACTTCCAAAGGGTCCTTCACACCCTTGCTGCAACTCAAGAAGTTCCCCGACATACCCGTTCCTCTTCACATTCTGCCATAATGGTGGTGTCATCTGCATATCTAAGTTATTGATATTTCTACCGGCAATCTTGATTCCAGCTCATGTATCTTCCATCCCAGCATTTTTCATGATGTACTCTGCATAGAAGTTAAATAAACAGGGTGACAATATACAGCCTTGACATACTCCTTTTCCTTTTTGGAACCAGTCTGTTGTTCCATGTCCTGCTCTAACTGTTGCTTCCTGACCTTCATCCAGATTTCTCAAGAGGCAGGTTAGGTGGTCTGGTATTCCCATCTCTTTCAGAATTGTGGCTAAAACAACAGTATAAGGACCTTTCCGATGTCAGGCCAAGGAATTGTGTTTCCAGTCATTGAGCCACACCTGATCACTGAGCACAAATTCATGAATCTGTTCCTCAAGGGGGAATGATATTCTTTTTTATACAAACTTAGTTACCTGATTTATTACCTTACCTAATTGTTCCATCTTGCTGTGAAATCCCACCCCCTTACTTGTGGCAAATCTGCTAACACCTGCCTCACTGTGGGAGGGGGTCTCCCATAGAAAATTTCATAAGGACAACAACTGTGGGAACGTGCGGTTACCCGTAATATGAGTAAGTCTGCCGGAAGCAAGCCCATCCATGTACAGTCAGTCTCTATGATCCATTTGAAAGTGTCTCTTCAAGAGTTTGGTTGTTTTCTTTCCACCATTCCAGAACACTGGGGCCTATATGCTGTATGTAATTTCCACTGATATTTAGAGCTTCACATACCTGTTAATTAACGCCGGCTACAAAGACAGGGCCATTGTCGGATTCTATACTGGTTGGAAACCCAAGTCTGGGAATTATTTCTCAAATCAGCGAGCTACTTCATTTTCTTTTTCAGATCAGGTAGGGAAGGCCTCTGCCCAACCGGAGAAGGTACCTACTATTCTAGTAAGTCATGATAACAGGTGACTGCCTTTGCTTCCCCGGAAGGGACACTCGCTTTCCCTGCATCCTGAGAACTCCACGTCTCAGCCAGTTGGAAAAGCGCTTCTTGGAGGTCATTATTCAGGGGGCAATTTCCCCTGGAGCCCGGGGCCATAGGGAGCGGCTCCACACTCCCAGGGAAAGGCAGAGCCACAGCCACACATCTGTCCCATCCCTTTGCTCTGTAGGAGAGCTCTAGTGAGCCTAGGTCTGTCAGGAAAATTCTTGGCTCCTATGGGGACACATTCTATGTGTGAAACTGCATCCAGGACCTAGGGGCCACAGGGCGCCTGTTTCTCTCGGGGGCGGAGGGGTGGGGGGCCTGAAGCAGTGCGGCCCAGCAACAGCTTTCCACATCCATCCAATTGCTCTTTTCTTACCTCTGATAGAACTAGCTTTTGTTCCAGCCTTTGGCCAATTTGGAGGCAAGCGGGCCCCACTTCCTCCCCAAGGAGGCATGGGACCTACTTTGGAGTGGAAAGGCCCCTCACGGAGGCTGAACCCAGGAAGGCACCCAGTCATGTCTGACACATTCCTGCATCCTGCTTCTTCATGAGCAATACCGCTATAAGCTAGGAATGTCTTTCCAAGGCTCAGAAAGGACAGGGGAGATGCATGGTGCTGCCTCTGGAATTTCGGTCCTCTGAGCAGACCTGGAGGTCTCCCCTTGAAGGAGCTAACCAGTTTCTTCCAAATACAGGCTTGCAAACACACACTGGGTGGCTGCCTCTTCTTCCCTGAAGGACGATCACTTTCCCCGCATCCTGTGAACTCTGCATCCCAGCCTGCTGGAAAAGCGCTTCTTGGAGGTCATTTTTCAGGGACAATTTTCCCTGGAGCCCGGGCCGTAGGGAGGGCCCCATGCTCGCTGGGAAAGGCAGAGTCACATCCACAGTCTGTTCTACCCCTTTTGCCCTGTAGGAGAGCTCTAGTGAGCCTAGGTCTGTCAGGAAAAT
The DNA here is from genome assembly GCF_001704415.2 of Capra hircus. NCBI lineage: Eukaryota > Metazoa > Chordata > Mammalia > Artiodactyla > Bovidae > Capra > Capra hircus. The sequence goes on from NW_017214760.1 coordinate 9,508, forward strand.
TCTTGGCTCCTATGGGGACACACCCTGTGTGTTAACCTGCATATCGGACCTAGGGGCCACAGGGCGCCTGTTCCTCTCGGGGGGACCCTGAAGTGGTGCGGCCCAGCAACAGCCTGAACATCCATCCGATTGCTCTTTTCTTCCTTCTGATAGAGCTAGCTTTGCTTCTCGCTTTGGCATTTCGGAAGCCAGGGGGAGCCCCACCGCTGTTGTCCTGGGGTCTATTGGAGGTACCGGGTCTATTGGACCCCAGCATGGCACCCGACCCCCTCAGACACACTCCCGCAGCCTCCTTCCCCATGGGCAGGACTGTTCTGACCTAGGAATGTGTTCCCAAGGCTCAGAAAATGCAGGGAGACACACGGCCCTGACTCTGGAACTGAGGCCGTTGGAGCAGGCCTGGAGGTCTGACGTCTGAGACGCCAAACACTTGCTGCAAGATACAGGTGTGAAAACACACTCTCTGGGGCTGCCTTTCCTTCCTCCAAGGAAGAGAGCTTTTCCAGTCTCCTCCGTGCTGAGTCATACAAGGCTGGAAAGGTCTGGCTTAGAGGGCATTTCTCAGCGGCAATGGCCCCTGAGGCCCTGCACCCAGGGAGGGATCCTACCCTCCCAGGGGAAGTCAAAGCAACCTCCAAACAGCTGTTCTCTCATGTTTCCTCTGCAGGAGGGAGCTAGTGAGCCCAGGTCTGTCTGGAACGTTCTTGGATCCTGCGGGGAAATCATCCTGGGAGCCCACCTGGATACCAGTCGTAGGGGCTAAAATTCGCATTTTCCTTCCTTGGAGCCCTAACGCAGTACAGCCTAGCAACTGCTTGAAAATCCATCCTGTTGCTGTTTTCTTCCCTCTGACAGAGCGAGCTTTGCTCCCCATTTTGGGATTTCAGAAGCAAGGTGGTGGCCTGCAACTCCTTGCCTGGGGTCCATTGGAGGTGCAAGGTGCCCTCGACCAGGTGACCCCAGCATGACACCTGGCCCCCTCAGACACACTCCCGCAGCCTGCTTCCCCATGGGCAGGACTGCTCTCACCTAGGAATGTGTTTGCAAGGCCAGGAAACTGCAGGGAGACACAAGGCCCTGATTCTGGCATTGAGTCTGTTGGAACAGGCCTGCAGGTCTTCTGTCTAACAAGCCAAACACTTGCTGCAAGATACAGGCCTGAAAACACACTCTTGGGCTGCCTTTCCTTCCTCCAAGGAAGAGAGTTTTCTCAGCCTCCTGTGGGCTGAGAGTCACACAGGGCTGAAAAGCACTTGCTGGGAGATTCTTTTTCATTGGCCATGGCCCCTGAGGCCCTGTGCTCAGGGAGGGCTCCCTCCCTCCCAGGGAAAGTCAAAGGAAGCTCCAAACGGCTGTTCAATCATGTTTCTGAGAGAGTCATTGCCAAGGCAGGTTTCTAAGAAGTTCAAGGGTCCCCAAGGAGAGAGGGTCTAGAATTCTCAAGGAGGAAGAAAGGACAACTGTTTTTCCCCTCTACATTCCTTAGGATTATATAACAATCATGCATCCTTCTTGAGGACGGTCTCTGGAAAAAACCTTCTGGCTAATCCTGTTATCTTAAAATGTCAATTATGGGAGTAGGTCTAGTGAGTCTTTACAACCTCCCAGACATTCTTTTGTTCGTTGTCATAACTTATTGGAGAGTATATAACTCCATTACTAACACTAGCAAGGGGGTACGCTTTCTGCCCCTTGTGATGTCTCTGTCAGAAGCTTTCTCTATCTCCTTTATCCTTTAATAAAACTCTATTGCACAAAAAGCTCTGAGGCAATCAAGCCTCGTCTTGGGCCCTGGATTGAATTCTTCTCCTCCATAAGCCAAGAATCCCAGCATCTTTTCGTGGTTCAGCAAACAATATTTCATTTCCTCTGCAGGAGAGAGCTAGTGAGCTTAGGTCTGTCTGGAACATTCTTGGAATCCTGTGGGGAAAATATCCTGTGCACACATCTGGGATACTGGGCCTAGAGGCCAAAATTTGCATTTCTTTCCCGGGGAGCCCTAACGTGGTGTGACTTAGCAACTGCTTGAAAATCCATCCCATTGCTGTTTTCCTCCTTCTGACAGAGCTAGCTTTGTTCCCTGCTTTGGGATATCTCAACCGAAGGGCCGGTCCATAGCTACTCGCCTGGGGCCCATTGGATGTGCAAGGTGCCCTCGACTAGGTGACCCTAGCATGGCACTCAGCCCGCTCAGACACACTCCCGAGGCTTCTTTCTCATGGGAAGCACTGCTCCAACCTAGGAATGTGTCTGCAATGCTTGGAAAGTGCATGGTGAGACACACAGCCCTGACTCTGCAATTGAGGCCCTCAGAGGCAAGCCTGCAGCTCTGATGTCTGAGAAGCAAAACACTTGCTTGCAAAGAGAGGCCTGAAAACACACTCTCTGTGGATGACTTTCCTTCCTCTAAGGAAGATAGTTTTCCCAGTCTCCTGCTTCCCTGAATGTCACACCAGCTGGAATGCGCTTGCTTGGAGGTCGTGATTCAGTGGCAATGACCCCTGAGGCCCTTTGCCCAGGGAGGGCTCCCACACTCACAGGCAAATCAAAGCAACTTCCAAGTGAGTCAGCTTTCTTCACATCAAGTGGCCAAAAGTATTGGAGTTTCAGGTTCAGTATTAGTCCTTCCAATGTATATTCAGACCTGATTTCCTTTAGGATGGAGTGGTTGGTCTCCTTGTAGTCTAAGCGACCTACAAGCATCTTCTCCAACACCACAGTTCAAAAGCATCCATTTTCAGCTGTCACTTTCTTTATAGTACATCTTTCATATCCATCCATGACATATGGAAAAACCATAGCCTTGACTGGATGGATCTTTTGTTGGCAAAGCAACGTCTCGGCTTTTTAATATGCTGTCTAGTTTGGTCATCACTTTTCTTCCAAGTCATAAATATGTTTTAAGTTCATGGAGGCAGCCATCACCTGCCAGTGATTTCCAAGCCCCCCAAAAATAGTCTGCTGCTGTTTCCAATGTTTTCCCATCTATTTGCCATGAAGTGATGAGACTGGATGCAATGATTTTAGTTTTCTGAATGCTGAGCTTTAAGCTAACTTTTTCACTCTCCTCTTTCACTTTCATCAGGAGACTCTTTAGTTCTTCTTCACTTTCTGCCATAAAGGGTGGTGTCATCTGCATATCTGAGATTATTGATATTTCTCCCAGCAATCTGGATTCCAGCGTTGTGCTTCCTCCAGCCCAGTGTTTCTCATGATGTACTCTGCATATAAGTTAAATAAGCAGGGGTGACAATACACAGCCTTGACATATTCCTTTTCCTATTTAGAACCAGTCTGTTGTTCCATGTCCAGTTCGAACTGTTTCTTCCTGACCTGCATACAGGTTTCTCAAGAGACAGGTCAGGTGGTCTGGTATTCCCATCTCTTTCAGAATTTTTCCCAGTTTATTGTGATCCACACAGTCAAAGGCTTTGGCATAGTCAATAAAGCAGAAATAGATGTTTTTTTTCTGGAACTCTCTTGCTTTTTCAATGATCCAGTGGATGTTGGCAGTTTGATCTCTGGTTTCTCTGCATGTTTTAAATCCCTCTTGAACATTTGGAAGTTCACAGTTCATGTGAACTTGGAGAATTTTGAGCATTACTTTACTAGTGTGTGAGATGAGTGCAATTGTGCAGCAGCTTGAATATTCTTTGTCATTGCCTTTCTTTGGGATTGGAATGAAAACTGACCTAATGACTAGATGTTTTCAATTGCATATGCTGAAAGAACTGGCTGTGCAGTTTTGAAAAAAAAAAATCATTTTAACCCATTTTCTCTGAAGTGCAAGGCATATCATGGCCATCCCTGAATCATAAAGTCACCTTTTCTTTATGTAGTCATAGTTTCATGCCTAAATTATAGGCCAACTCGTGCTCAAATGGACTCTGATGTCAGGGGCAGATCAACTAATAAAAAGCTTGGATTGTCCCTCTGGAGGAAAGTGAGATCTTGGTCCCACGAGAAGAATCTGAAGGGTTAAGGGAACTTGCAAGAGTGGGGAAAGCTTAGTCCATCCTACATGTACCAAAATCTTAAATAAGGCTTATTTACTTTACCGAAGTAAAAAAACAGATGATGAAAACAATTATAAATCAATGAAAGGTAAAGAAACTCATAGTCTGTTATCAAAAATTGCATTCTAAGAAAACTTTGTTCTCTTAACCTAGAGAGGAGACTAAATTCCATCTGGTACCAGCTTACCAGAAGACAAACAAACAAACAAACAAATTATCGGTAAGCTTAAAAAAAGTATATTCCATATATCTTGAAGTAGCAGTATTTCTGCAAAGGCATCAGTGTGAAACCATAGAGGACATGGTTAAAACCTGATTAAATAGAAATTGACAATGTAATCTGGTCACTGCTGCGACTTGAAATGCTTTAATATGATAACTGGAATTATAACTGACAGCATTTGACCAGGACATATCAGATTTTCACGGATGTCAGATAATTTCTAGGATATCTATATTAGGAACTGAAGGAATCTTTGAACCTAGGAAAGAAAACAACAGTCTCAAAGGCCCTTGCTGAATCATCTATCAGCAAGGAATGTCTTTGCAAGGATCGCAAAGTGAAGGGAAAATACACCGACCTGCCTCTGCAACTTCGGTCCTCTGAGCAGATCTGGAGGTCTCCCTTTGTATAAGCTAACCTGTTCCTTCCAAATAGAGGTTTGCAACACAAAACAAGTGGCCGCCTATTCTTCCCCGAAGGAGGCTCTCTTTCCCCACATCCTGCGAACTCCCTTTCCCAGCCTCCTGGAAAAGCGCTTCTTGCAGTTCCTTTCAGAAAATCCTATGGACGGAGAAGCCTGGTAGGCTGCAGTCCGTGGGGTCGCTGAGGGTCGGACACGACTGAGCGACTGCACTTTCTTTCATTTTCATGCATTGGAGAAGGCAATGGCAACCCACTTACTGTTCTTGCCTGG
>NW_017214761.1:0-14440 GCF_001704415.2 Capra hircus
GACGGAACGCCGGAATTCTTTCCCGAAAACCAGGAAAGGATCCCTCCTCTCGAGCTAGGAGCGGAAACTGGGCTCCTATGGATGTGCGGACTCTCGTTCCTCTCGAGTGGAGACGGGTATGACGGGTATGTCGGGGAACTTCTTGAGTTGCAGCAATGGGTGAAGGACCCTTTGGAATTTTCAGAGTTTAGGTGTGATTAGCCTCGAACACCTCAGCGGAAATGGGCCTCATTCGCCTGGAGGGGAGAACTCCTGGATTTTCTTGAGTTGTGGCAGGCGCTCTCGGCTTACGACGGGTACCTCAGGGACCCGCTCTGGTGGCCTCACGAAAGGCCAGTCCCCATGCGAATTGCTCGGGTGCCTCTCGGATTCCTCTCCGTCGATGCCGGGGCCTAAGACCTTGTGTGGAGTCGGTGCCGGAACCTGAGGATTCTCTCCAGTGCTGACATGGATCTTGGGGTACTTCTGGAGTCTCCCCAGGGGAGTCAGTCCTCGTCTCGAGTGGGGGTCATGCACGTGTGCTTTCCTCCCCAGCTGTAGCAGCAGTGTTGCGCTTCCCTTCGCCTGGACCACGGCATCTGTGGATTTCCCTCGAGGCTTTCCCGGGCTTTCCCACGAGGCTTTCCCACAGGGCTGTCCCATGTTCCACCGTGTTGTGAGTCGATCCTCGGTTGAAAGTCGAGGCAGTGCAGGGAAAACAGGTTTCCCTGGAATGGACTGAGACATCTGGGGGACTCTGGGAATGGTGACACGACCCTGGAATTCCTCTTGCTTTTCCTGTGGAGAGCGCCTCCTCTTGAGATGCGACGGGAACGCCGGGAATTCTTTCCCGTCCACGCAGGGAAAGGATCCCTGCCCTCGAGCTAGGAGGCGAAACGGGGCTCCTCTGGATGAGGGCGGGACTCTCGTGCTTCCTCTCGAGTGGAGACAGGTAAGTCGGGGAACTTCTTGATTTGCAGCAAGGGTGTGATAGACCTTTTGGAAGTTCCAGAGGTTAGGTGTGATGAGCCTCGAGACGCCTCAGCGGAAATGGGCCTCATCTCGCCTGGAGGGGAGAACCTCCTGGATTTTCTCGAGTTGCGGCAGGTGCTCTAGACTTACGACGGGGAACTCAGGGACCCGCTCTGGTGGCCTCAGGAAAGAAGAGTCCCCATGCGAGTTCCACTGGGGCCTCTCGGGATTCCTCTCCCGTCGATGCCGGGGCCTAAGACCTTGTGTGGAGTCCGTGCCGGAACCTGAGGATTCCTCTCCAGTGCTGACATGGATCTTGGGGTACTTCTGGAGTCTCCCGCGGGAGTCCGTCCTCGTCTCGAGTGGGGGCATGCACTTGCTTTCCTCCCGAGCTGTAGCAGCAGTGTCACTCTTCCCTTCGCGTGGATCAAGGGATCTGTGGCTTTCCCTCGAGGCTTTCCCACGAGGCTTTCCCACGAGGCTTTCCCACAGGGCTGTCCCACGTGCCACCGTGGTGTGTCTCGATCCTTGGTTTGAAAGTCGAGGCAGTGCAGGGAAAACAGGTTTCCCTGGAATGGACTGAGACATCTGGGGGGCTCTGGAATGGTGGCACGACCTGGAGTTCCTCTCGCCTTTCCTCTGGAGAGCGCCTCCTCTAGAGATGCGACGGGAACTCGGGGAATTCTCTCCCGACCACGAAGGGAAAGGATACCTCCTCTCGAGCTAGGAGGCGGAAACGGGGCTCCTCTGGATGTGGGCCGGACTCTAGTGCTTCCTCTCGAGTGGAGATGGGTATGTCGGGGAACTTGTAGAGTTGCAGCAAGGGCGTGAAGGACCCTTTGGAAGTTCCAGAGGTTAGGTGTGATTTGCCTCCAGACGCCTCAGCGGAAATGGGCCTCATCTCGCCTGGAGGGGAGAACCTCCTGGATTTTCTCGAGTTGCGGCAGGTGCTCTCGCCTTACGACGGGGACCACAGGGACCCGCTCTGGTGGCCTCAGGAAAGGCCAGTCCCCATGCGAGTTGCTAGGGGGCCTCTCGGGATTCCTCTCCTGTCGATGCCGGGGCCTAAGACCTTGTGTGGAGTCGGTGGCCGGAACCTTAGGATTCCTCTCCAGTGCTGACATGGATTTTGGGGTACTTCTGGAGTCTCCCCAGGGGAGTCAGTCCTCGTCACGAGTTGCGGCATGCACGTGCGCTTTCCTCCCGAGGAGTAGCAGCAGTGTCACGCTTCCCTTCGCGTGGATCAAGGGATCTGTGGTTTCCCTCCAGGCTTGCCCAGGCTTTCCCACAGGGCTGTCCCACGTGCCACCGTGGTGTGAGTCGATCTTCGGCTTGAAAGTCGAGGCAGTGCAGGGAAAAACAGGTTTCCCTGGAATGGACTGAGATATCTGGGGGATCTGGGAATGGTGGCACGACCCTGGAGTTCCTCTCGCCTTTCCTGTGGAGAGCGCCTCCTCTTGAGATGCGACGGAAATGCCGGGAATTCTTTCCCGACCACGCAGGGGGAAGGATCCCTCCTCTCTAGCTAGGAGGCGGAAACGGGACTCCTCTGGATGAGGGCGGGACTCTCGTGATTCCTCTCGAGTGGAGACAGGTATGTCGGGGAACTTCTTGAGTTGCAGCAAGGGTGTGAAAGACCCTTTGTAAGTTCCAGAGGTTAGGTGTGATTAGCCTCGAGACGCCTCAGCGGAAATGGGCCTCATGTCGCCTGGAGGGGAGAACCTCCTGGATTTTCTCGATTGGGGCATGTGCTCTCGACTTACGACGGGGACCTCACGGACCCGCTCTGGTGGCCTCAGGAAAGGCCAGTCCCAAGCGAGTTCCTCGGGGGCCTCTCGGGATTCCTCTCCCGTCGATGCCGGGGCTAAGGCTGCCGGGAGCCAGTGTGAGGAAGCCCGCCCGTGACAAGGTTATGAGGAAGGAAGCTGACATACGCAAGGCGTGCTCAGACTTCAGGGACCCCTCTGGAAATTTTTAAGCATGTACCCCAACAAAAATCTGCCGGTTTTTGTGCTCTGCTTTTTCACTCTTCTGACCTTTTCTGGAAAAAGTCAATTCAGGGCGTTAGTCTTCTGCATTTGAAAGAGTGTTTCAATCCAAAAACCCTCTGATGGCTTTCTAGCCTGCCTGTAGAACTCGTACAGCTGCGCTTGTGATTGTTGAGGCCTCCTGACCGCAGGAGGCACAGGAAGCTTAAAACATCCTAGGAATGCAGGAGCTTCTGAGGAGTCAGAATCTTTAGAATAGGACTGATTAAAAGTTTCATTTTTTGGGTCAATGCTTGCTGCCAAATTTTCATATCCTTTATTTTTAGATATAGTTGGTATGTGAAAAACAAGTAGTAGACCTGGTATTAGCAACATTAGATCTTTGAGTTAAGTACCTTCTTTGTTATAACCCACTGCACCTTTGTTCTATAGAGATGTAACTTTAGTGCTTTAAGGAGATGCAGATTAAAGAAAAACACTTCAGGGGAAACAAAATTAACATTCATTAAGGAAGAGAGCCAAAAAGTGTTAACAATCCTCTTGGCCAGAAGATAATGTAAATTACCTGAGACCTTTTGTATACAAAATGATATACAGAAAGAATCTGGGTTGCGAACACTACATAATTTTGTGTTATCCATTGATCTCCATGTATTATCAAAAGTATAAAAGACCTTCTGAACAATAAAGGAGGAGGCCAGGGGCCGGGGGCCAGTTTCTCGGACCAGCTTCTCGAACTAGTCTCTCAGCCTGGTTTCTTGGGACTCTGGCTCCCCCTGTGTCTTTCTCCCTCTTTCTTCTTCTCTACCTTTCCTTCTCTCTGCTCTTTACTATAACTTCAGGCTGAATCTCCACCTGGAGTGCGGAGGCTCGCCAGGTCTACTTACTTGGCCTGGCTGTTAAGACCGCATGAAAGGGAGCTTAAGGCGAGGCACCCTTAGATATTCAAGCGGGCGCCGGTGGCCCAACGTAGGTGGTGCAAATTCCTTGTCTGGAATTTTATTGGCCGTCCGCGAAAACCAAGCTATTCAGCACTCTTCCTCCACTTAATCTTCTTACTACACTATAGTTTCCTAATGTAATCTTACATTAATAAATAAACAAGTCTTTCCACACCAACGCCGTCCACCCTTCGAATTCCCTGGATCCACCGGGGCTGGACCCCGGCATAAGACCTTGTGTGGATTCGGTGCCGGAACCTGAGGATTCCTCTCCAGTGCTGACATGGATCTTGGGGTACTTCTGGAGTCTCCCCAGGGGAGTCAGTCCTCGTCTCGTGTGGGGGCATGCACGTGCGCTTTCCTCCCGAGCTGTAGCAGCAGTGTCACGCTTCCCTTCGCGAGGATCAAGGGATCTGTGGCTTTCCCTCGAGGCTTTCCCACAGGGCTGTCCCATGTGCCACCGTGGTGTGAGTCGATCCTCGGCTTGAAAGTCGAGGCAGCGCAGGGAAAACAGGTTTCCCTGGAATGGACTGAGACATCTTGGGGACTCTGGGAATGGGGCCTGATCCTGGAGTTCTTCTCGCCTTTCCTGTGGAGAGCGCCTCCTCTTGAGATGCGACGGGAACGCTAGGAATTCTTTCCCGACCACGCAGGGAAAGGAACCCTCCTCTCGAGCTAGCAGGCGGAAACGGGGCCACTCTGGATATGGGCGGGACTCTCCCATTCCTCTAGAGTGGAGACGGGTATGTCGGGGAACTTCTTGAGTTGCAGCAAGGGTGTGAAAGACCCTTTGGAAGTTCCAGAGTTTAAGTGTGATTACCCCCTACTTGCCTCAGCGGAAATGGGCCTCATCTCGTCTGGAGGGGAGAACCTCCTGGATTTTCTCGAGTTGCGGCAGGTGCTCTCGACTTACGAAGGGGCCTCAGGGATCCGTTCTGGTGGCCTCAGTAAAGGCCAGTCCCCATGGGAGTTGCTCGGGGCCTCTCGGGATTCCTCTCCCATCGATGCTGGGGCCTAAGACCTTGTGTGGACTCAGTGCCGGAACCTGAGGATTCCTCTCCAGTGCTGACATGGATCTTGAGGGTACTTCTGGATTCTCCCCAGGGCAGTCAGTCCTCGTCTCGAGTGGGGGCATGCACGTGCGCTTTCCTCCCGAGCTGTAGCAGCAGTGTCCCGCTTCCCTTCGCGTGGATCAAGGGATCTGTGTCTTTCCCTCGAAGCTTTCCCACGAGGCTTTCCCACAGGGCTGTCCCACGTGCAACCGTGGTGTGAGTCGATCCTCGGCTTGAAAGTCGAGGCAGTGCAGGGAAAACAGTTTTCCCTGGAATGGACTGAGACATCCAGGGGGACTCTGGGAATGGTGGCACGACCCTGGAGTTCCTCTCGCCTTTCCCTGTGGAGAGCGCTTCCTCTTGAGATGCAACGGGAACGCCGGGAATTCTTTCCCGACCACGCTGGGAAAGGATCCCTCCCCTCGAACTAGGAGGCGGAAACGGGGCTCCTCTGGATGTGGGCGGGACTCTCGTGCTTCCTCTCGAGTGGAGACGGGTATGTCGGGGAACTTCTTGAGTTGCAACAAGGGTGTGAAGGACCCTTTGGAAGTTCCAGATGTTAGATGTGATTAGCCTCGAGACTCCTCAGCGGAAATGGGCCTCATCTCGCCTGGAGGGGAGAACCTCCTGGATTTTCTCGAGTTGCGTCAGGTGCTCTCGACTTACGACGGGGACCTCAGGGACCCGCTCTGGTGGCCTCAGGAAAGCCCAGTCCCCATGCGAGTTGCTCGGGGGCCTCTCGGGATTCCTCTCCTGTCGATGCCGGGGCTAAGACCTTGTGTGGACTCGGTGCCGGAACCTGAGGATTCCTCTCCAGTGCTGACATGGATCTTGGGGTACTTCTGGTGTCTCCCCAGGGGAGTCAGTCCTCGTCTCGAGTGGGGGCATGCACGTGCCCTTTCCTCCCGAGCTGTAGCAGCAGTGTCACGCTTCCCTATGCGTGGATCAAGGGGTATGCGGCTTTCCCTCGAGGCTTTCCCACGAGGCTTTCCCACGAGGCTTTTCCACAGGGCTGTCCCACCTGTCACCATGTTGTGAGTCGATCCTCGGCTTGAAAGTCGAGGCAGTGCAGGGAAAACAGATTTCCCTGGAATGGACTGAGACATCTGGGGGACTCTGGAATGGTGGCACGACCCTGGAGTTCCTCTCGCCTTTCTTGTACAGAGAGCCTCCTCTTGAGATGGGTCGGGAACGCCGGGAATTCTTTCCCGACCACGAAGGGAAAGGATCCCTCCTCTCGAGGTAGCAGGCGGAAACGGGGCCCTCTGGATGTGGGCGGGACTCTCGTGCTTCCTCTCGAGGGGAGACAGTATGTCGGGGAACTTCTTGAGTTGCAGAAAGGGTGTGAAGAACCCTTTGGAAGTTCCAGAGGTTAGGTGAATATCCTGGAGACGCCTCAGCGGAAATGGGCCTCATCTCGCCTGGAGGAGAGAACCTCCTGGATTTTCTCGAGTTGCGGCAGGTGCTCTCGACTTACGACGGGGACCTCAGGGACCCGCTCTGGTGGCCTCAGGAAAGCCCAGTCCCCATGCGAGTTGCTCGGGGGCCTCTCGGGATACCTCTCCCTTCGATGCTGGGGCCTAAGCCCTTGTGTGGAGTCGGTGCCGGAACCTGAGGGTTCCTCTCCCTACTGACATGGATCTTGGGGTACTTCTGCAGTCTCCCCAGGGGAGTCAGTCCCCGTCTCGAGTGGGGGCATGCACGTGCGCTTTCCTCCCGAGCCGTAGCAGCAGTGTCACGCTTCCCTACGCCTGGATCAAGGGATCTGTGGCTTTCCCTCGAGGCTTTCGCACGAGGCTTTCCCACAGGGCTGTCCCACGTGCCACCGTGGTGTGAGTCGATCCTCGGCTTGAAAGTCGAGGCAGTGCAGGGAAAACAGTTTTCCCTGGAATGGACTGAGACATCCAGGGGACTCTGGGAATGGTGGCATGACCCTGGAGTTCCTCTCGCCTTTCCTGTGGAGAGCGCCTCCTGTTGAGATGCAACGGGAACGCTGGGAATTTTTTCCGGCCACGCTGGGAAAGGATCCCTCCTCTCGAGCTAGGAGACGGAAACGGGGCTCCTTTGGATGTGGGCGGGACTCTCGTGCTTCCTCTCAAGTGGAGACGGGTATGTCTGGGAACTTCTTGAGTTGCAGCAAGGGTGTGAAGGACCCTTTGGAAGTTCCAGATGTTAGATGTGATTAGCCTCGAGACTCCACAGCGGAAATGGGCCTCATCTTGCCTGGAGGGGAGAACATCCTGGATTTTCTCGAGTTGTGTCAGGTGCTCTCGACTTACGACGGGGACCTCAGGGACCCGCTCTGGTGGCCTCAGGAAAGGCCAGTCCCCATGCGAGTTGCTCGGGGCCTCTCGGATTCCTCTCCCGTCGATGCCGGGGCCTAAGACCTTGTGTGGAGTCGGTGCCGGAACCTAAGGATTCCTCTCCAGTGCTGACATGGATCTTGGGGTACTTCTGAGGTCTCCCCAGGGGAGTCAGTCCTCGTCTCGAGGGGGCATGCACGTGGGCTTTCCTCCCGAGCTGTAGCAGCAATGTCACGCTTTCCTTCACGTGGATCAAGGGATCTGTGGCTTTCCCTCGAGGCTTTCACACGAGGCTTTCACAAGAAGCTTTCCCACAGGGCTGTCCCACGTGCCACCGTGGTGTGAGTCGATCCTCGGCTTGAAAGTCGAGGCAGTGCAGGGAAACAGGTTTCCCTGGAATGGACTGAGACATCTGGGGGACTCTGCGAATGGTGGCACGACACTGGAGTTCCTCTCGCCTTTCCTGTGGAGAGCGCCTCCTCTTGAATTGCGACGGGAACTCGGTGAATTCTTTCCAGACAACGCACGGAAAGGATCCCACCTCTGGAGCTAAGAGGCAGAAATGGGGCTCCTCTGATGTGGGTGGGACTCTCGTGCTTCCTCTCGAGTGCAGACGGGTATGTCGGAGAACTTCTTGAGTTGCAGCAAGGGTGTGAAGGACCCTTTGGAAGTTCCAGAGGTTAGGTGTGATTAGCCTCAAGACGCCTCAGCGGAAATGGGCCTCATCTTGCCTGGAGGGAGAACCTCCTGGGATTTTCTCGAGTTGCGGCAGGTGCTCTCGACTTATGACGGGGACCTCAGGGACCCGCTCTGGTGGACTCAGTAAAGGCCAGTCCACATGCGCGTTGCTCAGGGGCCTCTCGTTATTCCTCTCCCGTCGATGCCGGGGCCTACGACCTTGTGTGAATTCGGTGCCGGAACTTGAGGATTCCTCTCCAGTGCTGACATGGATCTTGGGGTACTTCTGGAGTCTCCCCAGGGGAGTCAGTCGTAGTCTCGAGTGGGGGCATGCACGTGCGATTTCCTCCAGAGCTGTAGCAGCAGTGTCACGCTTCCCTTCGCGTGGATCAAGGATCTGTGGCTTTCCCTAGAGACTTTCCCACGAGGCTTTCCCACGGGGCTTTCCCACGAGGCTTTCCCATAGGGCTGTCCCACGTGCCACCGTGGTGTGAGTCGATCCTCGGCTAGAAAGTCAAGGCAGTGCAGAGAAAACAGGTTTCCCTGGAATGGACTGAGACATTTGGGGGACTCTGCGAATGGTGGCACGACCCTTGAGTTCCTCTCGCCTTTCCTGTGGAGAGCGCCTCATCTTGAGATGCGACGGGAACGCCGGAATTCATTCCCACACAGGGAAAGGATCCCTCCTCTCGAGCTACGAGGCGGACACGGGGCTCCTCTGGATGTGAGCGGAGCTCTTGTGCTTCCTCTCGAGTGGAGACGGGTATGTCATGGAAATTCTTGAGTTGCAGCAAGGGTGTGAAGGACCCTTTGGAAGTTCCAGAGATTAGGTGTGATTAGCCTCTAGACGCCTCAGCGAAAATGGGCCTCATCTCGCCTGGAGGGCAGAACCTCCTGGATTTTCTCGAGTTGCGGCAGGTGCTCTCGACTTACGACAGGGACCTCAGGGACCCGCTCTGGTGGCCTCAGGAAAGGCCACTCCCCATGTGATTTGCTCGGGGGCCGCTCGGGATTCCTCTCCCATCGATGCCGGGCCCTAAGACCTTGTGTGGAGTCGGTGTCGGAAACTGAGAATTCCTTGCAGTGCTGACAACACTCTTGGGGTACTTCTGAAGTCTCCCAGGGGAGTGAGTCCTCGTCTCCAGTGGGGTATGCACGTGTGCTTTCCTCCCGAGCTGTAGCAGCAGTGTCACGCTTCCCTTCCCGTGGATCATAGGATCTGTGGCTTTCCCTCGAGGCTTTCCCATGAGGCTTTCCCACGACGCTTTCCCACCAGGCTTTCCAACGAGGCTTTCCCCCAGTGATGTCCCACGTGCCACTGTGGTGTCAGTCGATCCTCGGTTTGAAAGTCGAGGCAGTGCCGGGGAAACAGGCTTCCCTGGAATGGACTGAGACATCTGGGGACTCTGGGAATGGTGACACGACCCTGGAGTTCCTCTCGCCTTTCCTGTGGAGAGCACCCCTCTTGATATGTGACGGGAACGCCGGGAATTCTTTTCCGAACACGCAGGGAAAGGATCCCTCCTGTCCAGCTAGGAGGCGGAAACAGGGCTCCTCTGGATGTGGGCGGGACTCTCGTGCTTCCTTTCGAGTGGAGACGGGTATGTCAGGGAACTTCTTGAGTTGCAGCAAGGGTGTGAAGGGCCCTTTGGAAGGTCCAGAGGTTAGGTGTGATTAGCCTCGAGTCGCCTCTGCGGAAATGGGCTCATCTCGTCTGGAGGGAAGAACCTCCTGGATTTTCTCGAGTTGTGGGCAGGTTCTCTCGACTTATGACGGGGACCTCAGGGACTCGCTCTGGTGGCCTCAGGAAGGCCAGTCCCCATGCGAGTGCTCGGGGGCCTCTCGGATTTCACTCCCGTCGATGCCGGGCCTAAGGCCTTGTGTGGAGTCGGTGCAGGAACCTGAGGATTCCTCTCCTTGCTGACATGTATCTTGGGGTACTTCTGGAGTCTCCCCAGGGGAGTCAGTCCTCGTCTCGAGTGGGGGCATGCACATGCGCTTTCCTCCCGAGCTGTAGCTGCAGTATCTCGCTTCCCTTCTTGTGGAGTAAGGGATCTGTGGCTTTCCCTCGAGTCTTTCCCACGAGGCTTTCCCACGAGGCTTTCCCAAAGGGCTGTCCCACATGCCACCGTTGTGTGAGTCGATCCTCGCTTGAGAGCCAAGGCAATGCAGGGAAAACAGGTTTCCGTGAAATGGACTGAGACATGTGGGGGACTCTGGGAATGGTGGCACACCCTGGAGTTCCTCTCGCCTTTCCTGTGGAGAGCGCTCCTCTTGAGACGCTATGGAACGCCGGGAATTCTTTCCCGACAACGCAGGAAAGGATCCCTCCTCTCGATCTTGAGAGGAAACGGGGCTCCTCTGGATGTGGGCAGGCCTCTCGTGCTTCCTCTCGAGTGGAGACGGGTATGTCAGGGAACTTCTTGAGTTGCAGCAAGGACGTGAAGGACCCTTTGGAAGTTTCAGAGGTTAGGTGTGATTAGCCTCGAGACGTCTCAGCGGAAATGGGCCTCATCTCGCTGGAGGGGAGAACCTTCTGGATTTTCTCGAGTTGAGGCAGGTGCTCTCGACTTACGACGGGGACCTCAGTGACCCGCTCTTGGCCTCAGGAAAGGCCAGTCCCCATGCGTTTGCTCGGGGCCTCTCGGGATTCCTCTCCCGTCGATGCCCAGGCCTAAGACCTTGTGTGGAGTCAGTGCCGGAACCTGAGGATTCCTCTCCAGTGCTGACATGGTCTTGGGGTACTAATGGAGTCTCCCTAGTGGAGGCAGTCCTCGTCTCGAGTGGGGGCATGCACGTGCGATTTTCCTCCCGAGCTGAAGCAGCAGTGTCTCGCTTCCCTTCGCGTGGATCAAGGGATCTGTGTCTTTCCCTCGAGGCTTTCCCACGAGGCTTTCCCACGAGGCCTTCCCACAGGGCTGTGCCACGTGCCACTGTGGTGTGAGTCGATCCTCGCCTGAAAGTCGAGGCAGTGCAGGGAAAACAGGTTTCCCTGGAATGGAATGAGACATCCGGGGGACTCTGGGAATGGTGGCACGACCCTGCAGTTCCTCTCCCCCTTTCCTTTGGAGAGCGCCTCCTCTTGAGATGCGATGGGAATGCCCGGAATTCTTTCCCGACCAAGTAGGGAAAGGATCCCTCATCTCGAGCTACGAGGGAAACGGAGCTCCTCTGGATGTGGCCGGGACCCTCGTGCTTCTCTACGGGTATGTCGGGGAACTTCTTGAGTTGCAGCATGACTGTGAATGACTCTTTAGAAAGTTCCAGAGTTCAGGTGTGATTAGCCTCGAGACACATCAGTGGAAACGGGCTCATCTCACCTGCAGGGAGAACCTCCTGGATTTTACCGAGTTGCGGCAGGTGCTCTCGACTTACGACGGGGACCTCATGGACCCGCTCTGGTTACCTCAGGAAAGGCCAGTCCCCATGTGAGTTGCTAGAGGTCCTGTCGCTATTCCTCTCCCGTCGATGCCAGGGCCTAAGACCTTGTGTGGAGTCGGGCCGGAACCTGAGGATTCCTCTCCAGGGCTGACATGCATCTTGGGGTATTTCTGGAGTCTCCCCAGGGGAGTCAGTTCTCGTCTCGAGTAGGGGCATGCACGTGCGCTTTCCTCCCGTGCTGTAGCAGCAGTGTCACGCTTCCCGTCGCGTGGATTAAGGGATCTGTGGCTTTCCCTCGAGGCTTTCCCACGAGGCTTTCCCACAGGGTTGTCACACGTGCCACCAGGTGTGAGTCGATCCTCAGCGTGAAAGTCGAAGCAGTGCAGGGAAAACAGGATCCTCTGGAATGGACTGAGACATCTGGGGGACTCTTGGAATGGTGGCACGACCCATGAGTTCCTCTCGCCTTTCCTGTGCAGCTCGCCTCCTCTTGAGATGCGTCGAACGTCGGAATTTTCCCGAGGAAGCAGGGAAGGATCCCTCATCTCGAGCTTGGGGAGGAAACGGAGCTCCTCTGGCGGTTGCCGGACCCTCGTGCTTCCTCTGGAGTGGAGACGGGTATGTCGGGGAACTTCTTGAGTTTTAGCAAGGGTGTTTAGGACACTTTGGAAGTTCCGGAGTTTAGTTGTGATTACTCTCGAGACGCCGCAGAGAAAATGGGCCTCATCTCGACTGGAGCAGAGAACCTCCTGGATTTTCTCGAGTTGCGGCAGGTACTCTCGACATACGACCGTGACCTCAGGGACAGTGTAGCAGATGTGTCACGCTTCCCGTCCCGGGGATCAAGGGATCTGTGGCTTTCCCTCGAGGCTTTCTCACAGGGCTGTCCCACATGCCACCATGGTGTGAGTGGATCCTCGGCGTGAAAGTCGAGGCAGTGCTGGGAAAACGGGTTCCTCTGAAATGGACTGAGACATCTGGGGGACTCTTGAAATGGTGGCACGACCTGGAGTTCCTCTTGCCTTTCCTATTGAGAACCCTTGCTCTTGAGATGCCATGGGAACGCCGAAAAATCTTTCCTGACTAAGCAGGATAGGATCCTTCATCTCGGAAACGGGGTTCCTCTGAATGTGGGCGGACCCTCGTGCTTCCTCTCGTGTGGAGACGGTATGTCGGGGAACTTCTTGAGTTGCAGCAAGGACCCTTTTTAATTTCCAGAGGTTAGGTGTGATGAGCCTCCAGACACCTCAGAGGAAATGGGCCTCATCCCGCCTGGAGGGGAGAACCTCCTGGATTTTCCCAGTTGCGGCAGGTGCTCTCGAGTTACGACGGGTCCTCAGGGACCCGCTCTGGTGGCCTCAGGAAAGGCCAGTCCCATGCGAGTTACCAGGGGGCCTTTAGGGATTCCTCTCCCATCGATGCCGGTGCCTAAGACCTTGTGTGGAGTCGGGGCCAGACCCTGAGGATGCCTCTCCAGTGCTGACATGAATCTTTCCGTACTTCTGGAGTCTCACCAGGGGAGTCAGTCCTCATCTCGTGTGGGGGCATGCACCTGCCATTTCCTCACGACCTGCAGCAGCAGTGTCACGCTTGCCGACGTGTGGATCAAGGGATCTGTCGCTTTCCATTGAGGCTTTCCCACGAGGCTTTCCAACAGGGCTGTCCCACGTGCCACGGTGGTGTGAGTCGATCCTCGGCGTGAACGTCGAGGCAGTGCAGGGAAAACAGTTTCTTCTGGAATGGACTTAGACATCTGGGGGACTCTTGGAATGCTGGCAAGGCCCTGGAGTTCCTCTCGTCTTTCCTGTGGAGAGCGCCTCCTCTTGAGATGCGACGGGAAGGCCGGGAATTCTTTCCCGACGACAAAGGGAAAGGATCCTCTTCTCGAGCTACGAGGCGGAAACGGGGCTCCGCTGGATATGGGCGGGAACCTCGTCCTTCCTCTCGAGTGGATATGGGTATGTCGGAGAACTTCTTGACTTGCAGCAAGGGTGTGAAGGACCCTTTGGAAGTTCCAGAGGTTAGGTGTGATTAGCCTCGAGACGCCTCAGCGGAAATGGGCCTCATCTCGCCTGGAGGGGAGAACCTCCTGGATTTTCCCGAGTTGCGGCAGGTGCTCTCTCGAGTTACGACGGAGACCTCAGGGACCCGCTCTGGTGACCTCAGGAAAGGCCAGTCCCCATGCGAGGTGCTAGGGGCCTCTCAGGATTCCTCTCCGGTCGATGCCGGGGCCTAAGACCTTGTGTGGAGGCGGGACCGGAACCTGAGGATTCCTCTCCAGTGCTGACATGGATCTTGGCGTACTTCTGGAGTCTCCCAAGCTTGCGTCAGTCCTCGGCTCGAGTGGGTCATGCACGTGCGCTTTCCTCCCGAGCGTAGCAGCAGTGTCACGCTTCCCTTCTCGTGGATCAAGGAATCTGTGGCTTTCCCTGGAGTCTTTCCCATGAGGCTTTCCCACAAGGCTATTCCACTTGCCACCATGGTGTGAGTCGATCCTCGGCGTGAAAGTCGAACCAGTGCAGGGAAAACAGGAACCTCCTTCCCCACAGTAGGGGATACACTGTCCCTTGGGCGGGTATCTCCAGGGCACTCGCGCTGGGGGTTGCCCGGGAGGTGCGGGCCTCAGGCTCCACGTGAGAAAAGCCCCAAATGGCATTAGCTGCCAGTCCAGACGCTGGCCCCTCAGGTCTCTGGCCGGAGCCTTGGGCCCAGGCAACTCAAAGCCCTCGGGGGTGGCACTCTGGGACTGCTGTAGGGAAAGGATGCCAAGAGCCCACGGAGGAGTTGGGGAGGGGCATGGGGGAAACGGAGGCGAGGACAGCGAGGGATCTAGGTGGAGGCGCTGGAGAGAGCGTCTGGTGTCCCGGAATGCCTCGGAGGATCCAGCGGGGACAGTCGAGGACCAGGGACCTGTGGAATGTGAAAAGGCGGGAAATCTCAGAGGCAAGGGCAGGCTGGGAAAGGGGGCGTTGGTGGCCAATTCAAGGGACCTAGGGGCGTTTCCTGGCGCGGTGAGTTCCCTTGGCACTGCTGAGGGCCCTTGATTGATCCACTCGGGGTTGAACCCACCCCCCGCTGCGAGGGAGGGCCACAAACCAAAGCCCCGAACTGCCGCCCACCCCAACGGGGATCTTGGCCGTCCAGGC
>NW_017214762.1:0-14439 GCF_001704415.2 Capra hircus
ATTAGATTCATCCATTGTTGCAGTGAAGCCACCTTTCATAGCCCTAGCTTACTCGCGAGGATGGACGAGAGTACCCGCAGGCACGCACATTCAGGGAGAGGAGCCCGCGGTTTTCTCAGCCTCCTGCGTCGAGAGGTGGATCCTGTGTCTGGCGTGCGTGGGCCGAATGATTCCGTTGCTTTCCAGGTTTGCATTCCAATGAGCAGGCGTCTCTCCACAGGAAAGGCGAGAGGAACTCCAGGGTCGTGTCACCATTCCCAGAGTCCCAGATGTCTCAGTCCATTCCAGCGGAAACCAGTGTTTCCCTGCACTGCCTCGACTTTCAAAGCGAGGATCGACTCACACCACGGTTTGCACGTGGGAGCAGCCCTGTGGGAAAGCCTCGTGGCGTCTTGGAAACCTCTGGGAAAGCCTCGTGGGAAAGCCTGGCAAGCGAAAGCACAATCCCTTGATCCACGCCTGAATGGAAAGCAGTGACACTGCTGCTACAGCTCGGAGGAAATTGCAGCGTGCATGCCCCCACTCGAGCGAGAGGACTGACTCCCCTGGGGAGACTCACAGAAGTGACTCGAAGGATCGCATGTCAGCAGCGAGAGGAATATCAGTTCCGCACCGACTCCACACAAGTCTTAGGCCGGCAGCATCGACGGGAGAGGAATGTCCCGAGAGGCCCCCGAGCAAGAACGCGGCAATGGGACTGGCCTTTCCTGAGGCCACCAGAGCGGCGAACACCTGATGGTCCCCGTCGTAAGTCGAGACGCACTGCCCAACTCGGGAAAATCCAGGAGGTTTCTCCCTCCAGGGGAGATGAGGACCATTTCCGCTGAGGCGTCTCGAGGTGCTAATCACACGTAACACTCTGGTAACTTCACAAGGCGTCCTTCACACCCTTTGCTGCCAACTCAAGAAGTTCCCCGACTACCCGTCTCCACTCGAGAGGAAGCACCGAGAGTCCCGCCCACATTCCAGAGGAGCCCCGTTTCGCCCTCTAGCTCGAGAGAGGAATCCTTTCCCTGCGTGGTGGGAAAGAATTCCGCGTTCCGTCGCATCTCACGGGAGCGCGCTCTCCACAGGAAAGGCGAGAGGAACTCCAGGGTCGTGCCACCATTCCCAGAGTCCCCAGATGTCTCAGTCCCATTCCAGGAAACCTGTTTTCCCTGCACTGCCTCGACTTTCAAGCGAGACGATCGATCACACCACGGTGGCACGTGGGACAGCCCTGTGGGAAAGCCTCGTCGTGGGAAAGCCTTCGAAGGGAAAGCACAGATCCTTGATCCACTGCAAGTGAGGTGACACTGCTGCTTACAGCTGCGGGAGAAATTGAACGTGCATGCCCCCATCTCGAGACGAGACTGACTCCCCTGGGGAGACTCCAGAAGTACCCCCAGATCCATGTCCTACTGGAGAGGAATCTCAGGTTCGCGCAGCGCGGCCGATTCCCACAAGCATCTTAGGCCCGGCATCGACGGGAGCGGAATCCCCGAGGCCCCAGAAGAAACTCGCAATGGCGGATAGGCCTTTCCCTGAGGCCAAAGAGCGGGTCCCTGAGGTCCTCGTCGTAAGTCGAGAGCACCTGCCGCAAACTCGAAAAAATCCAGTGGGTTCTCCCCTCAGGCGAGATGAGGCCATTTCCGCTAAGCGTCTCCGAGGCTAATCACACCTAACCTTCTGGAACTTCAAAGGGTCGCTCACACCGCTTCCTCTGCAACTGAGCAAGAATTCCACCGAGCATACCTGCTCTCCACTCGAGAGGAAGCTACAGAGAGTCCCGCCACATCCAGAGGAGCCCCGTATTCGCCTCCTAGCTGCGAGAGGGGAGGATCCTTTCCCTGCGTCGGTCGGGAAAGGATTTTCCCCGCGCCGTCCCTCGATCTCAAGAGGATGCGCTCTCCACAGGAGGAAGGGAGACGGAACTCCAGGTCGTGCCACATTCGCCAGAGTCCCCAGATGTCTCAGTCCATTTCCAAGGGAAACCCGTTTTCCCTGCACTCCTCGACTTTTCAAGGCGAGGATCGACTCACACCACGGTGTCACGCTGGGACAGCCCTTGGCAAAGCCTCGTCGGAAAGCCTCATGGGAAAGCCTCGGGGAAAGCCACCAGATCCCTTGATCCAGGCGAAGGGAAGCGTGACACTGCTGCTACAGCTCGGGAGGAAAATGCACGTGCTATGCCCCCACTCGGAACAGGACTGACTCCCTGGGGACTCCAGAAGTACCCCAACATCCATCGTCACTGGAGAGGAATCCTCAGAGTTCCGGCACCGATCCACAAGGTCTTTAGGCCGCCGGCATCGGACGGGGAGAGGAATCCGGAAAGGGCCCCGAGCAACTCGCATGGGGACTGGCGCTTTCCTGAGGCCACCAGAGCGGGTCCCTGACGTCCCCGTCGTGAAGTTCGAGAGCACCTTGCAGCAACTCGAGAAAATCCAGGAGGTCTCGCCCTCCAGGCGAGATGAGCGTTCATTTCCCGCTAGGCGTCTCGCAGGCTAATCACACCTAACATCTGACATTCCAAAGGGTCCTTCACACCCTTGCTGCAACTCAAGAAGTTCCCCGACATACCCGTCTCCCTCGAGAGGAAGGCACGAGGTCCGCCCAAACGACCCAGAGGAGGACCCCGTTTCCGGGCCTCCTCGCTCGAGAGAGGAGGAGGATCCTTTCCCTGCGTGGTCGGGAAAGAATTCCCAGCGTTCCCGTCGCATCTCAAGAGGAGGCGCTCTCCACAGGAAAGCGAGAGAACTCCAGGGTCGTACCAACATTCCAGAGTTCCCCAAAGTCTCAGTCCATTCCAGGGAAACTGCCTCGACTTTCAAGCCGAAGGATGGACTCACACCACGGTGGCACGTGGGACAGCCCTGTGGGAAAGCCTCGTGGGAAAGCATCGAGGGAAAGCCACAGATCCCTTGATCCACGCCAAGGGAAGCGTGACACTGCTGCTACAGCTCGGAGGAAAGCGCACGTGCATGCCCCCACTCGAGACGAGGACTGACTCCCCTGGGGGAGACTCCAGAAGTACCCCAAGATCCATGTCAGCACTGGAGAGGAATCCTCAGGTTCCGGAACCGACTCCACACAAGGTCTTAGGCCCCGGCATCGACGGGAGAGGAATCCCGAGAGGCCCCCGAGCAACTCCCAAGTGGACTGGCCTTTCCTGAGGCCACCAGAGCGGGTCCCTGAAGTCCTCGTCGTAAGTCGAAGAGCACCTGCCGCAACTCGAGAAAATCCAGGAGGTTCTCCCCTCCAGGCGAGATGAGGCCCATTTCCGCACAGGCGTTCTCTGAGGCTAATCACACCAGCCTCGGGAAATTCCAAAGGGTCCTTCACACCCTTGCTGCAGCTCAAGAATATCCCCGACATACCCGTCTCCTCTCGAGAGGAAGCACGAGAGTCCTGCCCACATCCAGAGGAGCCCCGATTCCGCCTCAAAGCTCGAGAGCAGGGATCCTTTCCCTGCGTGTGCGGGAAAGAATTCCCGGCGTTCCCGTCACATCTGAAGTGGAGGCACTCTCCACAGGAAAGGCGAGAGGAACTACAGGGTCGTGCCACCATTCCCAGATTCCCCCAGATGTCTCAGTCCATTCCAGGGAAAACTGTTTTCCTTGCACTGCCTCGACTTTCAAGCCGAGGATCGACTCACACCACGGTGGCACGTGGGACAGTCCTGTGGGAAAGCCTCGTGGGAAAGCCTCGAGGGAAAGCCACAGATCCCTTGATCTACTCGACGGGAAGCGTGACACTGCTGCTACAGCTCGGGAGGTATCGAACTGGCATGCCCCCACTCGAGACGAGAACTGACTCCCCTGGGGAGACTCCTGAAGTACCCCAAGATCCATGTCAGCATTGCAGATGAATCCTCAGATTTCGGCACCGACTCCACACAAGGTCTTAGGCCCCGACATCGAAGGTAGAGGAATAACGAGAAGCTCCCAAGCATCTCGCATGGGGACCGGCCTTTGCTGAGGCCACCAGAACGGGTCCCTGAGGTCCCTGTCGTAAGTCGAGAGCACCTGCCCCAACCCGAAAAAATCCAGGAGGTTCTGCCCTCCAGGCCGAGATGAGGCCCATTTCCACTGAGGCGTCTCGAGGTTAATCACACCTAACCCTCTGGAACTTCCAAAGGGTCCTTCACACCCTTGCTGCAACTCAAGAAGTTCACCGACATAACCGTCTCAACTGGAGAGGAAGCACGAGAGTCCCGCCCACATCCAGAGGAGCACCGTTTACGCCTCTTAGCTCGAGAGGATGGATCCTTTCCCTGCGTGGTTGGGAAAGAATTGCCTGCATTCCCGTCGCATCTCATCAGGAGGCGGTCTCCTCAGGAAAGGCGAGAGGAACTCAAGAGTCGTGCCACCATTCCCAGAGTCCCCCAGATGTCTCAGTCCATTCCAGGGAATACTGTTTTCCCTGCACTGCCTCGATTTCATGCCGAGGATCGACTCACACCACGGTGGCACGTGGGACAGCCCTGTGGGAAAGCCTCCTGGGAAAGCCTCATGTGATAGCCTCAAGGGAAAGACACTGATCCCTTGATCCACTCGACGGGAAGCGTGACCACTGCTGTTACAGCTGGGGAGGGAATCGAACTGCATGCCGCCACTCGAGACGAGGACTGACTCCCCTGGGGAGACACCAGAAGTACCCCAAGATCCATGTCAGCAGTGGAGAGGAATCCTCAGGTTGCGTCACCGACTCCACTCAAAGTCTTAGGCCCCGGCATCGACGGTAGTGGAATTCCGAGCGGCCCCCAAACATCTCGAATGGGGACTGGCCTTTACTCAGGCCACCAGAGCGGGTCCCTGAGGTCCCCGTCGTAAGTCGACAGCACCTGCCGCCTCTCGAGAAAATCCAGGAGGTTCTCCCCTCCAGGCGAGATGAGGCCCTTTTCTGCTGAGGCGTCTCGAGGTTAATCACACCTAACCTCTGGAACTTCCAAAGTGTCCTTCACACCCTTGCTGCAACTCAAGAAGTTCCCCGACATAACCGTCTCCACTGGAGAGGAAGCACGACAGTCCCGCCCACATCCAGAGGAGCCCCGTTTCTGCCTCATAGCTCGAGAGGATGCATCCTTTCCCTGCGTGGTCCGGAAAGAATTCCCGGAGTTCCCGTCCCATCTAAAGAGGAGGCGCTCTCCACAGGAAAGGCGGAGAGGAACTCCAGGGTCGTGCCACCATTTCCAGAGTTCCCCAGATGTCTAACTCCATTCAAGGGAAACCTGTTTTCCCTGCACTGTCTCGACTTTCAGCAGAGGATCAACTCACACCACGGTGGCACGTGGGACAGCCCTGTGGGAAAGCCTCGTGGGAAAGCCTCGAGGGAAAGCCTCAAGGAAAAGACACAGATCCCTTGATCCACTCGCCGGGAAGCGTGACAATGCTGCTACACCTCGGGAGGAAAGCGCACGAGCATGCCCCCACTCGAGACGAGGACTGACTCCCCAGGGGAGACTTCAGAAGTACCCCAAGATCCATGTCAGCACTGCCAGAGGAATGCTCAAGTTCCGGCACCGACTCCACACAAGGTCTAGGCCCTGGCATCGATGGGAGAGGAATCCCCAGAGGCCCCGAGCAACTCGCATAGGGACTGGCCTTTCCTGAGGCCACCAGAGCGGGTCCCTGAGGTCCCCGTCGAAAGTCGAGAGCACCTGCCGCAACTCGAGAAAATCCAGGCGGTTCTCCCCTCCTGGCAACATGAGGACCATTTCCACTGAGGCGTCTCGAGGCTAATCACACCTAACCTCTGGAACTTCTAAAGGGTCCTTTACACCCTTGCTGCAAATCCAGAATTTCCCCGACATAGCCGTCTCCACTCGAGAGGAAGCACGAGAGTCCCGCCCACATCTAGAGAAGCCCGATCCCCCCTCGAGGCTTCAAAGAAGAGATCTTTTAACTGCTTGCATTTCCCGAGTCAAAGACCTTGTGTTGAGTTGGGACCGGAAACTGAGGATTCCTCTCCAGTGCTGACGTGGATTTTTGGGTACTTCTGGACTCTCCCCAGGGGAGTCAGTCCTCGTCTCGAGTGGGGAAATGCACGTGGGCTTTCCTCCCTAACGGTGGCAGCAGTGTCATGCTACCCGACGGGTGGATCAAGGGATGTGTGGCTTTCCCTGTAGGATTTCCCATGAGGCTTTCCCACGAGGCTAACACACAGGGCTGTCCCACGTGCCACCGTGGTGTGAGTCGATCCTCGACGTGACAGTCAAGGCCAGTGCAGGTAAAAGAGTTTTCTTTGGAATGGACTCAGTCCTCTGGGGGACTCTGGAATGGTGGCACGACCCTGGAGTTCCTCTCGGCCTTTCCTGTGGAGAGCGCTTCCTCTTGAGATGCGACGGGAATGCCAGGAATTCTTTCCCGACCACGCAGGGAAAGGATCCCTCATCTCGAGCTACAAGGAGGAAAAGGGCCTTCTCTGGATGTGCACAGGGACGCTCGCGCTTCCTCTCGAGTGGACAAGGGTATGTCGGGGAACTTCTTGAGTTTGCAGCAAGGGTGTGAAGGACCCTATGTAAGTTCCAAAGGTTAGATGTGATTAACCTCGAGTCGCCTCAGCGGAAATGGGCCTCATCTAGCCTGGAGGGGAGAATCTCCAGGATTTTCTCGAGTTGCGGTAGGTGCTCTCGATTTACGACAGGGACCACAGGGACCCACAGTGGCCTCAGGAAAGGCCACTCTCCGTGCGAGTTGCTTATTGGCCTCTCGGGATTCCTCTCCCTTCAATGCTGGGGCCTAAGACCTTTTGTGAAGTCGGGGCCGTAAACTGAGAATTATTCTCCAGTGCTGACATGGATCTTGGGGTACTTCTGGAGTCTCCCCAGGGGAGTCAGTCCTCGTCTCGAGTGGGGGCATGCACGTGCGCTTTCCTCCCGAGCTGTGGAAGCAGTGTCACGCTTCCCATCGCGTGGATCAAGGGATCTGTGGCTTTCCCTCGAGGCTTTCCCTCAAGGCTTTCCCACGAGGCTTTCCTACGAGGCTTTACCACAGGGCTGTCCCACGTGCCACTGTGGTTTGAGTCGATCTTCGGCGTGAAAGTCGAGGCAGTTTGGGGAAAACAGGTTCCTCTGAAATGGACTGAGACATCTGGGGGACTCTTGGAATGGTGGCCTGACCTGGAGTACCTATCCCCTTTCCTGTGGAGAGGGCCTCCTCTTGAGATGCGACGGGAACCTCGGGAATTCTTTTTCGACCAAGTAGGGAAAGGATCCCTCATCTCGAGCAAAGAGGCGGAAACGGGGCTCCTTTGGATGTGGGCGGGACCCTTCTGCTTCCTCTCGAGTGCATACGGGTATATCGGGGAACTTCTTGAGTTGCAGCAAGGGTGTGAAGGAACCTTTGGACGGTTAAGGGGGTAGGTGTGATTGGCCTTGAGATGCCTTCAGCAATAATTCGCCTCTGCTCGCCTGGAGGGGAGAACCTCCAGGATTTTCTCGACTTGCGGCAGGTGCTCTCGACTTACAACGGGGACCTCAGGGACCCGCTCTGGTGGCCTCAGGAAAGGCAGGTCCCCATGCGAGTTGCTAGGGGACCTCCCTGGATTCCTCTACCGTAGATGCCGGAACCTAAGACCTTGTCTGGAGTTGGGGCCGGAACGTGAGGATTTCTCTCCAGGCCTGACATGGATCCTGGGCTACTTCTGGAGTCTCCCCAGGCGATTCAGTCCTCATCTCAAGTGGGGGGCATGCACGTGCGCTTTCCTCCCGAGCTCTAGAACCAGTGTCAGTCTTCCCGGCCCGACGATCAAGGGATCTGTGGCTTTCCCTCTGGGCATTCCCACCAAGTTTTCCAAACAGGCTTTCCCACAGGGCTGTCCCAAGTGCCACCGTTGTGTGGGTCGCTCATCTGCATGAATGTCGAGGCAGTGCAGGGAAAACAGGTGTCCCTGGCATGGACTGAGACATCTGGAGGACTCTGGGAATGGTGGCACGACCCTGGAGTTCCTCTGGCCTTTCCTGTGGAGAGCGCCTGTTCTTGAGAGGCGACGGGAACACCGGGAATTCTTTCCCGACCACACACTGAAAGGATCCCCCGTCTCGAGCTAGGAGGCGGAAACGGGGCTCCTCTGGATGTGGGCGGGACTCTCTTCCTTCCTCTCGAGTGGAGACGGGTATGTCGGGGAACTTCTTGAGTTGCAGAAAGGGTGTGAAGGATCCTTTGGAAGTTCCTGAGGTTAGGTGTGATTAGCCTCGAGACACCTCAGCGGAAATGGGCCTCATCTCGCCTGGAGGGGAGAACCTCCTGGATTTTCTCGAGTTGTGGCACGTGCTCTGGACTTACGACGGGGACCTCAGGGACCCGCTCTGGTGGCCTCAGGGAAGGCCAGTCCCCATGCGAGTTGCTCAGGGGCCTCTCGGGATTCCTCTCCCGTCGATGCCGGGGCCTAAGACCTTGTGTGGATTCGTGCTGGAACCTGAGGATTCCTCTCCAGTGCTAACATGGATCTTGGGGTTCTTCTGGAGTCTCCCCAGGGGAGTCAGTCCTCGTCCCGAGTGGGGGAATGCACGTGCGTTTTCCTCCCGAGCTGTAGCAGCGGCGTCATGCTTCCCTTCGCCTGGATCAAGGGATCTGAGGTTTTCCGTCGAGGCTTTCCCATGAGGCTTTCCCACGAGACTTTCCCACAGGGCTGTCCCACGTGCCACCGTGATGTGAGTCGATCCTCGGCATGAAAGTTGAGGCAGTGCAGGGAAAACAGGTTTCCGTGGAATGGACTGAGACATCTGGGGGACTCTGGGAATGGTGGCACGACCGTGGAGTTCCTCTCCCATTTCCTGTGGAGAGCGACCCCTCTTGAGATGCGACGGGATCTCCGGGAATTCTTTCCCGACCACGCAGGGAAAGGATCCCTCCTCTCGAGCTAGGAGGCGAAAACGGGGCTCCTCTAGATGTGGGCGGGACTCTCGTGCTTCCTCTCGAGTGGAGACGGGTATGTCGGGGAACTTCTTGAGTTGCAGCATGGCTGTGAAGGACCCTTTGGAAGTTCCAGAGGTTAGGTGTGATTAGCCTCGAGACGCCTCAGCAGAAATGGGCCTCATCTCGCCTGGAGGGGAGAACCTCCTGGATTTTCTCGAGTTGCGGCAGGTGCTCTCGACTTACGACGGGGACCTCAGGGACCCGCTGTGGTGGCGTCAGGAAAGGCCAGTCCCCATGCGAGTTGCTCGGGGGCCTCTCGGGTTTCCTCTCCCTTCGATGCTGGGGCCTAAGATCTTGTGTAGAGTCGGTGCCGGAACCTGAGCATTCCTCTCCAGGGTGGACATGGATTTGGGGTACTTCTGGAGTCTCCCCATGGGAGTCAGTCCTCGTCCCCAGTGGGGGCATGCACGTTCAATTTCCTCCCGAGCTGTAGCAGCAGTGTCACGCTTCACTTCGCATGGATCAAGGGATCTGTGGCTTTCCAAGGAGGCTTTCCCACGATGCTTTCCCACGAGGCTTTCCCACAGGGCTGTCCCAAGTGCCACCGAGGTGTGAGTCGATCCTCGGCTTGAAAGTCGAGGCAGTGCAGGGAAAACAGGTTTCCCTGAAATGGACTGAGACATCTGGGGGACTCTGGGAATGGTGGAACGACCCTGGAGTTCCTCTCGCCTTTCCTGTGGAGAGCGGCTCCTCTTGAGATGCGACGGGAACGCCGGGAATTCTTTCCCCACCACGCAGGGAAAGGATCCCTCCTCTGGAGCTAGGAGGCGGAAACGGGGCTCCTCTGGATGTGGGCGGAACTCTCGTGCTTCCTCTCGATTGGAGACGGGTATGTCAGGGAACTTCTTGAGTTGCAGCAAGAGTGTGAAGGACCCTTTGGAAGTTCCAGATGTTAGGTGTGACTAGCCTCGAGACGCCTCAGCGGAAATGGGTCTCATCTCGCCTGGAGGGCAGAACCTCCTGGATTTTCTCGAGTTGCGGCAGGTGCTCTCAACTTACGACGGGGACATCAGGGAACCGCTCTGGTGGCCTCAGGAAACGCCAGTCCCCATACGAGTTGCTCGGGGGCCTGTTGGGTTCTTCTCCCTTCGATGCCGGGGCCTAAGATCTTGTGTGGTGTGGGTGCCGGAATCTGAGGATTCCTCTCCAGTGCTGACAAGGATCTTGGGGTACTTCTGGAGTCTCCCCAGTGGAGTCAGTCCTCATCTCGAGTGGGGGCATGCACGTGCGATTTCCTCCCGAGCTGTAGCAGCAGTGTCGCGCTTCCATTCGCGTGGATCAAGGGATCTGTGACTTTCCCTCGAGGCTTTCCCACGAGGCTTTCCCACGAGGCTTTCCCAAGAGGCTTTCCCACAGGGCTGTTCCACGTGCCACCGTGGTGTGAGTCGATCCTCGGCTTGAAAGTCGAGGCAGTGCAGGGAAAACAGGTTTCCCTGGAAAGGACTGAGACATCTGGGGAACTCTGGGAATGTGGCACGATCCTGGAGTTCCTCTCGCCTTTCCTGTGGAGAGTGCCTCCTCTTGAGATGCAACGGTATCGCCGGGAATTCTTTCCCGACAACGCAGGGAAAGGATCCCTCCTCTCAGGCTAGGAGGAGTAAACAGGCTCCTCTGTATGTGGGCGGGACTCTAGTGCTTCCTGTCGAGTGGAGACAGGTATGTCGGGGAACTTCTTGAGTTGCAGCAAGGGTGTGAACGACCCTTTGGAAGTTCCAAAGGTTAGGTGTGACTAGACTCGAGACGCTTCAGCGGAAATGGGCCTCATCTCGCCTGAAGGGGAGAACCTACTGGATTTTTTGAGTTGCGGCAGGTGCTCTCGACTTAAGACGAGGACCTCAGGGACCCGCTCTGGTGGCCTCCGGAAAGGCCAGTCCCCATGCGAGTTGCTCGGGGGCCTCTAGGGATTTCTCTGCTGTCGATGCCGGGCCTAAAATCTTGTGTGGAGCCGGTGCAGGAACCTGAGAATTCCTCTCCAGTGCTGACATGGATCTGGGGGCACTTCTGGAGTCTCCCCAGTGGAGTCAGTCCTCGCCTCAAGTGGGGGCATGCACGTACGATTTCCTCCCGAGCTGTAGCAGCAGTGTCACCCTTCCCTTCACGTGGATAAACGGATCTGTGCCTTTCCCTCGAGGCTTTCCCACGAGGCTTTCCCACGAGGCTTTCCCACAGGGCTGTCCCACGTGCCACCGTGGTGTGAGTCGATCCTCGGCTTGAAAGTCGAGGCAGTGCAGGGAAAATAGGTTTCCCTGGAATGGACGGAGACATCTGGGGGACTCTGGGAATGGTGGCACGACCCTGGAGTTCCTCTCGCCTTTCCTGTGGAGAGCGGCTCCACGTGAGATGCGACGGGAACGCCGGGAATTCTTTCCCGACCACGCAGGGAAAGGATCCCTCCTCTCGAGCTAGGAGGCAGAAACGGGGCTCCTCTGGATGTGGGCGGGACTCTCGTGCTTCCTCTCGAGTGGAGACGGGTATGTCGGGGAACTTCTTGAGTTGCAGCATGGGTGTGAAGGACCCTTTGGAAGGTACAGATGTTACATGTGATTAGCCTCGAGACGCCTCAGCGGAAATGGGCCTCATCTCGCCAGGAGGGGAGAACCTCCTGGATTTTCTCGAGTTGCGACAGATGCTCTCGACTTACGACGGGGACCTCCAGGACCCGCTCTGGTGGCCTAAGGAAAGGCCAGTCCCCATGCGCGTTGCTCGGGAGCCTCTCGGGATTCCTCTCCCGTCGATGCCGGGACCTAAGAGCTTGTGTGGAGTCGGTGTCGGAAACTGAAGATTCCTCTCCAGTGCTGACATGGATGTTGGGGTACTTCTGGAGTCTCCCCAGGGGAGTCAGTCCTCGTCTCGAGTGGGGGCATGCACGTGCGCATTCCTCCCGAGCTGTACCAGCAGTGTCATGCATTCATAGGCGTGGATCAAGGGATCTGTGGCTTTCGCTTGAGGCTTTCCCACGAGGCTTTCCCACGAGGCTTTCCCACAGGGCAGTCCCACGTGCCAACGTGGTGTGAGTCGATTGTCGCCTTGAAAGTCGAGGCAGTGCAGGGAAAACAGGTTTCCCTGGAATGGACTGATATACCTGGGGGACTCGGGGAATGGTGGAACTACCCTGGAGTTCCTCTCGCCTTTCCTGTGGAGAGCGCCTCCTTTTGAGATGCGACGGGAATGCCCGGGAATTCTTTCCCGACCACACAGGGAAAGGATACCTCCTCTCGAGCAAGGAGGTGGAAAACGGGCTCCTCTGGATGTGGGCGGGACTCTCGTGCTTCCTCTCGAGTGGAGACCGGTATGTCGGGGAACTTCTTGAGTTGCAGCAAGG
Organism: Capra hircus; assembly: GCF_001704415.2. NCBI lineage: Eukaryota > Metazoa > Chordata > Mammalia > Artiodactyla > Bovidae > Capra > Capra hircus. Next base: position 12,223 of record NW_017214762.1, read on the forward strand.
GTGTGAAGGACCCTTTGAAAGTTGCAGATATTCGATGTGATTAGCCTCGAGACGCCTCAGCGGAAATGGGCCTCATCTCGCCTGGAGGGGAGAACCTCCTGGATTTTCTCGAGTGGCGGCAGTGCTCTCGACTTACGATGGGGACCTCAGGGACCCGCTCTGGTGGCCTCACGAAAGGCCAGTCCCCATGAGAGTTGATGTGGGGCCTCTCGGGAACCCTTTCCCGTCGATGCCAGGGCCTAAGAACTTGTGTGGAGTCGGTGTCGAATCCTGAGGATTCCTCTCCAGTGCTGACATGGATCTTGGGGTACTTCTGGAGTCTCCCCAGGGGAGTCAGTCCTCGTCTCGAGTGGGGGCATGCACGTGCCCTTTCCCCCGATCTGTAGCAGCAGTGTCACGCTTCCCTTTGCGTGGATCAAGGGATTTGTGGCTTTCCCTCGAGGCTTTCCCACGATTCTCTCCCACGAGACTATCCCACAAGGCTGTTCCACGTGCCACCGTGGTGTGAGTCGATCCTCGGCTTGAAAGTCGAGGCAGTGCAGGGAAAACAGGTTTCCCCGGAATGGACTGAGACATCTGGGGGACTCTGGGAATGGTGGCAACGACCCTGGAGTTCCTCTCACCTTTCCTGTGGAGAGTGCCTCTTCCTTGAGTTGCGACGGGAACGCGGGGAATTCATTCCCGACCACGATGGGAAAGGATGCCTCCTCTCGAGCTTGGAGGCGGAAATGGGCTCCTTTGGATGTGGGGGAACTCTCGTGCTTCCTCTCAATTGGAGCCGGGTATGTCGGGGAACTTCTTGAGTTGCAGCAAGGGTGTGAATGACCCTTCGGAAGTTCCAGAGTTAGGTGTGATTAGCCTCGAGACGCCTCATCGGAAATGGGCCTCATCTCCTGGAGGGAAAACCTCCTGGATTGTCTCGAGTTGCGGCAGGAGCTCTCGACTTACGATGGGGACCTCAGGGACCCGATCTGGTGGCCTCAGGAAAGGCCAGTCCCCATGCGAATTGCTCGGGGCCTCTCGGGATTTCTCTCCCGTCGATGCCCATGGCCCTAAGATCTTGTGTGGAGACGGTGCCGGACCTGAGGATTCTATCAAGTACTGACATGGATCTTGGGTACTTCTGGAGTCCCCCAGGGGAGTCAGTCCTCGTCTCGAGTGGGGGCATGCACGTGCGCTTTCCTCCCGTGCTGTAGCAGCAGTGTCACGCTTCCCTTCGCGAAGATCAGGGGATCAGGGGCTTTCCTCGAGGCTTTCCCACGAGGCTTTCCCACGAAGCTTTCCACAGGGCTGCTCCACGTGCCACCCTCGACTTTCAAGCGGTAGGATCGACTCACACTACGATGGCACGTGCGACCAGCCCTGTGGGAAAGCCTCGGGGGAAAACACTGCTGGGAAAGCCTCCAGGGAAAGCCAGATCCTTGAACCCACGCGAAGGGAATCGTACACTGACTGCTACAGCTCGCGCGAGGTAAGCGCACGTGCAGCCCTCACCGAGACGAGGAACTACTCCTTTTCTTTGCCGGAGACTCCAGAACTACCCCAATATCCGATGTCAGCACTGGCGAGGATATCCTCAGGTTCACAGCACCGACTCCCACACCAGGTGCTTAGGCCCCGCATCGACGCGGACAGGAATCGCGAGAGGCCACGCAGCAATCTCACATGTGGGACTGGCCCTTTTCCTGAGACCACCAGGAGAGAGTCCCTAGCGTCCCGTTCGTTAGTCGAGAGCCACCAGACCACACCCGAGAAAATCCACGAGGTTTCCTCTTCCATGCGAGGATGACGCCCAATTTCCGCTCGCAGGTCTCGGGCTAATCACACGTAACCTCTGGAACTTCCAATAGAGGTTGCCTTCAACACCCTATGCCTGCCAAGCTCATCCAGGAAGTTCCCCGACATACCCGCTATCACTCGCAGATGAAGCAACGAGAATCCGCCCAATCCAGATGGATCTCCGTTTCCGCCTCATAGCTCGAATGATTAGGGGTCCTTTAACTGCGTGGTCCGCGGAAAGAATTCCCGGCGTTCCCGTCGCATTCTCAAGTTGTCAATGCGCTCTCCACAGGCAAGTTCGCAGAGTGGACTCCAGGCTCGGTGACCCATTCCAGTAGACGCCCAGATGCTCTCAGTCCATTCCAGGGCAAGCCGTGTTCCTGCACATGCCTCGACTTACAAGCCGGTACGAACGACTGCTCCCCCACGGTGCACGTC
>NW_017214763.1:0-14436 GCF_001704415.2 Capra hircus
ACAGATCCTCAAAAAGTTAGAGTAGAACTGCCATGTGATCCAGCTATTCCACTTCCAGGTAGTTATTTAAAAACAATAAATTTTAAAAAACTATATGTACCCATATGTTTCTCAGTATTATTTACAATAGCCAAGATATGGATTTCCTGGCTATTGTCCTTGCTAAATGTCCATCTACAGGTGAATGCATAAAGACAATGTGGAGAAAGACAAATACCATCTGATTTCACTTGTATATGGAAAATAAGTAAATAAGACGTGAACAAACCAAACCAAACACGTAGTTGCAGAGAAAAGAGTAGTGGTTACCAGAGGAGAAGGAAGGGAATGAGAAGACCAAATAGGTAACTGTACAGTAACAGACGGAGAAGGCAATGGCACCCCATTCCAGTACTCTTGCCTGGAAAATCCCATGGATGGAGGAGCATGGTAGGCTGCAGTCCATGGGGTCGCGAGCAGTCGGATACGACTGAGCGACTTCCCTTTCACTTTTCACTTTCATGCACTGGAGAAGGAAATGGCAACCCACTCCAGTGTTCTTGCCTGGAGAGTCCCAGGGACGGGGAGCCTGGTGGGCTGCCGTCTATGGGGTCGCACAGAATCGACACAATTGAAGTGACTTAGCAGTAGCATGGTAACAGATGAAAACTAAACTTTTAGTGGTGAATGTGGTATATGCTGTGGTGTATACAAAGTTAAAATATACAGTGTTGTACACATGAAATATATGGAATGTTATAGACCAATATCCCTCAATAAACAGTTTTTAATTTTTTTAAAAATATTTATATACTTTTAGCATATAGGCACAACTACAGATAAACATCACTATTTGTTGATTTAAATATTCCTTTTAAGTGGCCTTTAAAAAATGGATGTGTCATTTTAATGTCAATACTTTAAATAGTTATTAAATCTTAAAATTTTGGTCACAACTCTGTTGAGCTTGTTTGTTTACAATTGGGCCCTTATTTTAAAACTGAACAAAGACATGTTAAGATAGAAAAATCCTTAGCACTTATGATGTTAGGATCAATATTTAGCCCATATGTTTAAAGGTTCTATCTGATCTAGAACTGAGAGTCCCAAAGGCAATGAATTACCATGTTGCTTTGCAAACTGCTATATTTTAAGCAGTCCTTAGGAAAGACTGATGCTGAAACTGAAGCTCCAATTCTTTGGCCACCTCATGTGAAGAGTTGACTCATTGGAAAAGACTCTGCTGGGAGGGATTGGGGGCAGGAGAAGAAGGGACGACGAGGATGAGATGGCTGGATGGCATCCCTGACTTGATGGACATGAGTTTGGGTGAACTCCAGGAGTTGGTGATGGACAGGGAGGCCTGGCGTGCTGCGATTCATGGGTCGCAAAGAGTCAGACACAACTGAGTGACTGAACTGAACTGAACTAGATTAAATTTAATTGTGCTAATCTTTTAATTTCATTGTTTATTCTATGGTAAGTGTTGTATAACTTTTCACTTTAATGGAATTTTTTCCATATATGTTTCATAAGCAATGATAATTCATGTGTAAAAAGTAATATCCATAAGTGGATGATAGTTAAATTTTACATGCAACAGTGATGCTGTAGGTGAAGAGAGAAATCTTCGATGGCCCTTGTCCTTGAAGGCACCAGGACATTACTGCCAGATACCACTTTTAGGAACTGTCAAGTGTCAAAATCGCCAAACGATTTATAATATTTTTTTCTAACTAAATATGCATGCTGAGGAATACTTTTAGTGAAGCAATATTTTAAGTCCACAAGTGCGTTCTGAATTATACTCTAAGGATATACCTCACAGTGCACTCTGATTTTTTTCAGTAGCTCATTATCGTTATTTTATTATTATATTTCTGACTTATTAAAACATATATATGTGTCAAAAAAGTATTACATAATGAAACTGATCATTGTATATTAACCCAGTTAAGCCAGTTAGTGATTTCCTGAGTGAAATACCTTTATTACTTGATTCCCAAACAAATGCTATTTTATTTCAGGAAAAATCATCCTGTTTCATTAACATTAACAGTATGAGGTAATCACAATATAGGATTATTATACAAGCCTTCATGTAGATTAAACTATTTTTAAATAATTGATTTTTTTCATAAAACAGTTTTCTGTCAGCTAGAAATATATAAAGGCCAGCTTATAAAAATGTGTTCATTACACATGATAGCTGGTATGAATATCACTTGAGGTTTGGGGTCTTTCATTTTTCTATATCTGATAGCAAATATAGTCTGAAAACATAAATTTTAAAGTAATGTTGGACCCGATATGGAAGAAGGGAGGGAAGGCTATTATTAAGTGAGAAAATTAGTAATAATATGAGCATCATGGGCAGATTTAGGATTTTTAAAGATTTTTTTTATATGGACCATTTTTCAAGTGTTTATTGAATTTGTTACAATATTACTTCTGTTTTATGCTTTGGGTTTTTGGCCCAAGACACGTGGATCTTAGCTACCTGACTAGGGACTGAACCTGCAATCCTGCCCTGGAAGGTGAAGTCTTAACCACTGGACTGTCAGGGAAGGCACTCACATTTTTAGGTAAGTAGTTTTAGAACAGATTGCTAGTGTGCATAATGGTTTTTCATTAGTATGGATAAATCTAAGGCATTATAAAGTTGAACCATGATCCGTAAACTTCCAGATGTTCAAGCTGGTTTTAGAAAAGGCAGAGGACCAGAGATCAAATTGCCAACATCTGCTGGATCATCGAAAAAGCAAGAGTTCCAGAAAAACATCTATTTCTGCTATAGTAACTATGCCAAAGCCTTTGACTGTGTGGACCACAATAAACTGTGGAAAATTCTGAAAGAGATGGGAATACCAGACCACCTGACCTGCCCCTTGAGAAATCTGTATGCAGGTCAGGAAGCAACAGTTAGAACTGGACATGGAACAACAGACTGGTTCCAAATAGGAAAAAGGAGTACGTCAAGGCTGTATATTGTCACCCTGCTTATTTAACTTCTATGCAGAGTACATCATGAGAAACGATGGGCTGGAAAAAGCACAAGCTGGAATCAAGATTGCCGGGAGAAATATCAATCACCTCAGATATGCAGATGACACCACCCTTATGGCAGAAAGTGAAGAGGAACTAAAAAGCTTCTTGATGAAAGTGAAAGAGGAGAGTGAAAAAGTTGGCTTAAAGCTCAGCATTCAGAAAACTAGATCATGGCATCTGGTCCCATCACTTCATGAGAAATAGGTGGGAACAGTGGAAACAGTGGGCTCCAAAATCACTGCAGATGGTGATTGCAGCCATGAAATTAAAAGACGCTTACTCCTTGGAAGAAAAGCTATGCCAACCTAAATAGCATATTGAAAAGCAGAGACATTACTTTGCCAACAAAGGTCCATCTAGTCAAGGCTTTGTTTTTCTAGTGTCATGTATGGATGTGAGAGTTGGACTGTGAAGAAAGCTGAGCGCGAAGAACTGATGCTTTTGAAGTGTGGTGTTGGAGAAGACTCTTGAGAGTCCCTTGGACTGCAAGGAGATCCAACCAGTCCATTCTGAAGGAGATCAGCCCTGGATTTCTTTGGAAGGAATGATGCTAAAGCTGAAACTCCAATACTTTGCCACCTCATGCGAAGAGTTGACTCATTGGAAAAAACTCCGATGCTGGGAGGGATTGGGGCAGGAGGAGAAGGGACGACAGAGGATGAGATGGCTGGATGGCATCACCGACTCGATGGACGTGAGTCTGAGTGAACTCGGGAGATAGTGATGACAGGGAGGCGTGGCGTGCTGCGATTCATGGGTCGCAAAGAGTCGGACACGACTGAGCGACTGAACTGAAGTGATAAAGTTGATATAAAACTGACACTTTAAAATAGTCCTAATAACTCCTTTAAGTTTCAGTCTATGAAATAGCACTATTAAATTAGTGTGATTCTGAATCCAGATATATTTGAGAAAAATTCTTACCTTGATGTCCAGAAAACTTTGTGACTTCATTGTGCACAATTCTATTAGCTGGAAGATCACTGGATACATCCATTGTATATTTTAGGGCATTCAGTTTTTTTTTCTGTAGGGTAAATAGGTAAAAATTATATTGTATGGTAATTACATTTAGGTTCTAAAGAAAAGAATCTGCAGGAAATCTATGCAATATATAATTTGTCCAGATTACTTTTCTTTTGAGGAAAGAAGTTTTAAAATATACCCAAAGCAGTTTACTCATCAACTGAAAATCCTTCAAAAATATAACTATTGGAAAACTGTGGTATGTTGGTTAGAAAGAAAAGCTTTTGAGGGAATAATTTTAAAACTACTTAAATAGCTGTTTATTTGGTGCAGTTAAGATTAACTTGTTGATTTTAACATTGCTGTTACATCTGAAATAAACATCTGAATAAACTTACATCTGAAATAAAAGTTAAATTCCAGCTATAGAATTGTTTTACCTCAATGGTATTTTTTATATTTCAAAATAACCAACTCAACATACTATTAATAGTTGTATAAAACCTGCTTATATATGCCTTCCCTGTCTTTGTGATAGGTGTAACACCTTGAAGCCAGTACACGTGAGGTCTATACTGTTTTCTAAATGCAGAAGCCTTTCTTAGGGTGGTTAATTCAGTAGGAACATTTCTAAATGAGATAACAAGACTGGTCCTGACTTTCAGAAGCCATAGAGACATTTTTGGTCTGACCTCATATCCCATTATAGCTGACTTTGGAAGCACTGGGTTAGGAGGTCATGAGAAAGATCAAACAATCCAAAACATAAAGAACCTAAGAAAAACTTCCCAAATCGAAAAAAGACATAACATCTTTAATAAAAAACTTAGTGTAGCGCTATCAGTCAATTCATAGCTCAAAGACCCAACCTGGTGGTTAATAGTTTAATATCTAGTAGTCTACAGTTACTTAGGGATCTTGCTTCATCTTCAAATAATATTATCAAAGTTACTTTCTGCCAGAAATCATGCTAATTGCTTCACAGATGTTGTGTTTTTTAATGCAATAAAACTGTAAGAAACTACAAATATTATCCTCATCTTACAGGAATGAAAATGAGGCTTAGAGAGTTTAAAACAACTTGCCTAACGCTGCATCCGCTAACAAACAACTGAGCCAAGATTTAGACTTTAGATCTGACTCCAGTGATATTTCCATTCATTATCTAATCAGAGGCTTGATAGAATCCCTGACTGGGCATCTTTCCCGTCTCCCTGCTGCTAGGTAGCATATGGGCCTTCCTGCTGGTTAAGCACTGGGTCATCTCTTCATCTGAGGTCAGTTTGCAGTATAATCCTTTCTTCTTTCAGGCCCTAGGATTTGATCTGCTTACTTTTCTTTTTCCCCAGCTGTCACTACTGATTCACCCTCTTGTGATTCATCTCGTACTAGAATTCTGGAATAGAATAAAGATTGCTTTTTTCCCCCTCTCTGTTACTTCTGATTTTTCAAAAAGATTGAGAGTCCCACTAGCAAACTTCAAGTTGTAATGTAATGATATACGACTGTTTCTGTGATTCACTTGCAAAAGGTTACTTTTGCTACTGCTGTCAAATTTACTATTCATAATTATTTTCACATATGGTCTTAGATGCTAAAAAGGCAGTACGTAGAATTTTAGTTGACTCATTTGCAATTTCTTAACCTTTGCTCTTTCTGCAGGCTTACAACTGCCCTGATTTATCTTGCTATAGCTTATACTTGAAAGATAATAAAAAGCATTATGAAGATTATATTATGAAAATTTACATTTAAGAAATAAACTAAAGATGAGAGACCTGAATATGTGGAATTTCAGGAAAAAGCACTTCTATTAGCCAACTTTGCCTTTTTTGAGACTAATATTTATTGAGTACTTAATTTCTAAATGCTTCTTATATAAAAGTCATGATGATGATTAATCTGCAGTTTCCTGATGGAGAAATTGAAGCACAGAATCTGTTCAAGAACACTAAGTGATGAGCCTATATCTAAAGCCAGGTCTGTATAAACAAATGCATAGATTCTCAAAAATGTAGTATATAAATACACATCTTTGAGTATTACGTAAAGAATAGATTTCATTTTCTGTATTTCTTATCCTGCAATTCCTTTGAATCTTAAATGGCTTTCACACTGGCAGCATCACTTGATGCTTTTGAAAAGTGGATCTCATTTTACTTAAAAAAAATTCTACAGTTAAATAATAGATGCAATGCTTTGTAAATGTGAATTTTTTAAATTTAGCCATTGTGAGTCTAGTTGGTTAGCTAATTCTTTGAGATCCTTGGTTTAAATTAATACAATCTCTGATAAAAGCCATTAAAAAAATGTTCACATGCCATTTGTCTTTGGATTCCTTGATAAATATAAATATATTACACATATATGATAAAACTTCAGATATATCATCAATTTTATAGTCCTCTCTTATAAACTTTACCAGTTGAAACCTTCTTATGGCTGTTAAGTGTCTTTTGTATGTATTTAATCCAAGAATACTGAATTAATTAATAATTTTTATAGATTTGGGTTTTTTCTGTTGTCTCTTTTGAAGTAAAGAGCAAAAATGCCCCTCCCCAACCCCAAATCAAAACTTCTGAGCTCAATACTTGTGTTTAATAGACAGCTCTATATAAAAACGTTTAGTAAACTATGCATAGTTATTTTGACAGAATGGTTCTATAATTTCAGGGAAAAGTTTTTTTAATCAGAGATTAAACGAAGATTATTGGCCAACATAGTATATTCATTTTACAGTAAAAATATGTACTGCATTAAATGGGCCTCAGTTGTTCAGTCGTTAAGCCGTATCCCACTCTTTGTCACTCCACACACTGTGGCCCACCAGGCTCCTCTGTCTATGGGATTTTCCAGGCAAGAATATTGGAGTAGGTTGTCATTTCCTTCTCTACGGGATTGTTCGACCCGATCCACGTCTCCCGCGCTGGCAGCCAGACTCCTCACTACTCAGGCACAAGGGAAGCCCCAGACGGCTGTCTACTCATAGTCATACATCTCCTTGAAAAACCGCTGTGAGTTCATAACACAGATGACATTGGTCTGACAGGCTTACCTTTACGCGGCTGGATTCTTTAAGAATTTTTAAAAAAATCTTTAAAAAATTGAACAGAAAATATCATGAGTGAATAGGAAACATTTTGAAAGTTATCAACAACAGCTAAAAATCAAAGATGTTACTAACTGAAAGACCATTTTGGGAGGAAAAGATTATCTTATCAATATTTATTCTCACATGATATATTTCCCTTTTATATCTACAGTGAATTCAAGTTCAAAAACTGAGGGAGGAAACCGATAGAACTTTGTAGCATTTTAAAAGACTCAAAGTTATAATATAGATTATCTTTGCTAGAAATGCCTATATAGTTTCAATACCCAGAGCTGTGCTGGCCACATTTCAAGTTCATAATTGCAGAAGGAAATTCTGCCACCATTGCAGAAAGTTCTACTGGATAACACTGCTGCAGAGGGTCATAAGTAGTAGTAACATTTTAATTTTTAGATAGCTTATTAATATATTGACACATCCAGATATTTGGTAACATTAAAAAGTAATGAAGAGTTATTTTCCTAATATAGAGTAGACTAAATTTAGAGATGACAAAAACTTAAGTATTCATTTATCAAAATTTTAATAAAATTCATTAATATGCTAGGCACTAGTTAGGCAAAGGTGAGAAAAGTGTGATTTTTTTTTTTAACCTTAAATGATTGTAGACTTGTGGCTAAGCTGGACAAGTATCTGATCACTATACAATGTGAGTTTTGCTATAATCATACAAAGAAGATATTAGCTCTGTCTGGGAGGAATTCAGGAAGCCCTCAAATAAAAGTTGATAGTTGAGCTATTACATTTAAAAGCTATTTTTAAAGGATGTGCAAAATGTGCAAAATATGAAATAAAAGGCTTAATCTCTTCCGATGTCTGAATAAGTAAATTTGGGAATGACTCTGAGGCAACCCAACACTCTATAGCCACTCCCTTGGGAATCTATCCACTGAATACTATTCTGGAGCCATGAACTGGACTTTAGGGATGTAACTTGGCTGTGTTGTTATTGTTTAGTTTGCTAATTTATGTCCAGCTCTTTGCCACGCCATGGACTGTAGCCTGCCATGCTCCAGTATCCATAGTATTTTCCAGGCAAAAATACTGGCTGCTCCTGCTAAGTCACATCAGTCGTGTCCGACTCTGCGACCCCATAGACGGCAGCCTACCAGGCTTCTCTATCCCTGGGATTCTCCAGGCGAGAACACTGGAGCGGGGTTGCCATTGCCTTCTCCAGTGCACGAAAGTTGAAAAGTGAAAGTGAAGTCCCTCAATTGTGTCTGACTCTTCACGACCCCATGGACTGCTGGCCTACCAGGCTCCTCCCGTCCCTGGGATTTCCCAGGCAAGAGTACTGGAGTGGGGTGCCATTGCCTTCTCCAGTGGATCTTTCCAATGCAGGAATCTAACCGCATCTGCTACATTGCAGGTGGATTCTTTACCTCTGCACTGCCAAGGAGCCCAACTTGGCCTAGTGTATAGTTTTTTTGGAGGAAATGCTAAGGTAACAACTAGCACTACTATAACTCATAGGATGATGGACATGAAGAGATTAAATAGTAAAGCCTACACATTTTCCAAGCTCCTGCTGCCAGGCCATAATGAATGGTATAACACATACAGAGAAGGTCCAAGGCTGCAGAGTGGGTGGCTCCATTCTCAGTGTGACACTTCTAGGCTTTTAAGTGACACTCCCCAACACTACTGCTTGAGAGAATGTGGATAACACCCCAGAGAATGTGGACCAGGAGAATAAAAGAGTGGTGGGCTAAGGCTGAGAGCACTGAGCATCACTGTCTCTGATGACCTTCCAGCACAGACACTGCAGGACTGGAGCAATGGGACACGGGAATCCTGGGGTGGCTGAGGGGTCCAGACAGAATCAGAACAGAGCCTATGCTTGAGCTATGCTGGTTTAAGCACAGTCATCAGGCTCCTTCAGTGAGAAAGATGGGGAGTTAATTAGCCACCACAGTATATTTATGTAAATATGGGTATGTCTTTGTATCAGTCAAGGTTCAGTCAGAGAAGCAGAACCATTAGGAAATACATCTGTGACAATCAGTCATTTGTGATAGGGACTGGATTTTATGCAATGGTGGAGCCTGGTAAAACAGTTTCTGTAAAGCTTATCATTCTTGTTGCTGGGTTTCAAGTTCATGGCAGTCATTGGGAGGAGAAGATGGATGGTAAGTGGGGAGCGAGAGAACAAGCTTGACCCATGAGCAAGAGCTGGAGTTCAGGAGGAGAGACCAAAACCTGTGTTTCATGTCTGATGTTGAGGGATGGGAGTCTTGCAGAAGCTAGGAGCCTTCATCACGCAGCTATTATAAAAACACTCCAGGCCTAGGAGCTGGAAGTAATGGAGCTGCTGCTGCTGCTAAGTCGCTTCAGTCATGTCCAACTCTGTGTGACGCCGCAGACGGCTGCCCACCAGGCTCCCTTGTCCCTGGGATTCTCCCGGCAAGAACACTGGAGTGGGTTGCCATTTCCTTCTCCAATGCATGAAAGTGAAAAGTGAAAAGTGAAGCCGCTCAGTCATGTCTAACTCTTCAACAACCTATGGACTGCAGCCTACCAGGCTCCTTCGTCCATGGGATTTTCCAGGCAAGAGTACTGGAGTGGGGTGCCATTGCTTTCTCTGGAAGTAATGAAGATGGTCCTGGAAAAGACGGAGCAGCTGCTTTCCACAACAAGGTAAAAAAGCAGATAAATGACAATGTGTGTGAGTTATAAAAATGTCTGTGGCTTCACCTCCATCCTTCAAGTCTCACACAAGAATCTCCTGAGGGCTGAACCAGACACAGAAGAAGGAGAGTTCTAGGAAACAGAGTTTAGCCAGCCAAGCTGGCACATTGCAAAAGCAGCAGTCTCCTTAGGAAATGGTGTTTTGGTCATAGGCAACAATCTTTGGTTAACTTCATGGAACCATGTGTTAAACAACCAAAACTGTCTTAGAGACAGTATTTATAGAGAGACACTAATGAATAATTCTAACTATTCTACTTGAGTCTAGTGTTTCAAGTGGGCAAAAACAGATCAAGTATCACTTCATCTTGGTGAGGAAAGGCCTTTGTAATGTTAACCTTCGTAGCCACACAGACTTGGCCACCTCCTTCTTGAGGGTTAAAATGACAAATTATATGTAGACTTCTTCATAAGTATGCAAAAACTAATTAAACAGAAGAAACTGACTAGATAAATCTTAGGTATTGACTGACAGTACCCTTGGGAATCTTCCCTGTACATGAAAATGAGTATGAACCACATAAATGTATCTCACTAAACTCAGTCTAAATGTATCCCTTGCTCAGCTTCTGCTTAACAGGATCTCAGAATGCCTAGGCACTCTAAAAGCAATGAACATGAACGCCAGAAAAGATGGCGGAGGAATAGGACGGCAAGACCACTTTCTCCCTCACAAATTCCTCAAAGAACATTTCAACGCGAGCAAACTTCACAAAACAACTTCTGTAGGCTGGCAGAGGACATTAGGCATCCAGAAAAGCAGATCATTGTCTTCAAAAACAGGTAGGAAAAATATAAAAGACGAAAAGGAGACAAAGGAGGTGGGGAGGGAGCTCCGTCCCGGAAGGGGAAGCCCGTCCGGGAAGGGAATTTTAAGAAGAGAGGTTTCCAACACCAGGAAACACTCTCCCTGCCGAGTCTGTGGCGAGGCCTTGGAAACACAGAGGGCAACATAACAGGAAGGAAAAATAGATAAATAATTAAAACCAACAGATTACAAGCCAACAGTAACTCCCCCAGCAGAAAAGCAGCACAGACGCCTGCATCCGCCACTGGAAGTGGGGCAGGGCAGGGACGCGCGGGAGGCGCGGGCTGCAGAGCTTTGTAAGAATCGGGCAGGAACGCCCACGCGCAACCAGAACGATCTAACGTGGGCTAGCAAACCAGACTGTGGGATAGCTACCACGCGAAAAGCTCAAACATAAGACACCGCCAGGACCGAGCACAGAACAAAGGACGGAACGGGAAAAGCCGGCTGCAGACCATCCCCCGCGGGGACAGGCAGCCAGAGTCGTAAGGACTGGAAAGGGGCAATTGCAGACTCGGGACCTAAATGCAAGCAAGCTCCTTTGCTAAGACTTCTGGGGGTGCTGGACAGTCACAATCTACCGCACGGGGTGCGCCAGCGGTCCGCCCAGAAAGCTGAGCAGCAGCGGCAGAAAAGGTGACAAGCCGCGGCGATCGCGCTCGCCAAACTCCTGAGCTACTCGGACCTGGGAAGGGCACAAAGCGCAGTTCCAGCCAAATCTGTGCCTCTGAGGGCTGCCTGAGCGCCGAACCTGAGCGGCTTGGACCGGGGAAGTGCACGCAGCCTAGGGCCGGCCCCAGACGGTTCCCGGCTGAGCATCCTAGAGCTGGAGCGGTTTGTGCGCCGCGAGAAAGGACAGGTCAAGCCAGGCAGAGATACTGCGTGCACACGACAGTGCTATTTGTTAGCAGCAGCCCCCCTCCTCACAGCGCAACTAAACTAGTGAGCCTAAAAAGCCAGCAAACAGAAGAAGTTAAACAGAGGGAACCACCTTGGAAGTGATCCCACACGGCCCATTACACCAGAAAGGGCCAGATATTTTAAAAATCATTCCTTTTTTTTTTTTTTTTTTGCTTTTTTTTCTAACTTTTTTTAAATTGTTAAGTCTTCTATTTCCCCTCTAATTTTTATTTCTATAACCTATTAGTACTATATTTTTTTTGTTTGTTTGTTTTAAAAAGACTTTTTTTTTTTTTTAAGGCAAACACCATATACAGTCTTTGGATGGTTGTTGATGGCTTTTTTTTCTTTTTGATTGTTTGTTTGTTTATTTGTTTTTTAATAATTCTTTTTCTTTCTTTTTTTTTCTTTCTTTCTTCCTTTTTCCTTCTGCTTCTCTCTAATATTGTATCTTTGAAAATCCAACCTCTACTCTAGATTTTTAATCTTTGCTCTTAGGTTTTTGTGGTCAATTTTGTACATTTAAAAACCCAAACTTCACTATCCAGTTTACCTGAGAGCGAGATTACTGGCTTGACCACTCTCTTCCTCTGGACTCTCCTTTTTCTCCACCAGGTGCCTCTGTCTCTTTCTCCCCCCATCTCTCCTATCCAACTCTGTGAATCTCTGTGTGTTCCAGACAGTGGAGAACACCTAAGGAACAGGTTACTGGCAGGATTTGTCTCTCTCCTACTCATTCCTCTCTCTGATCCTCCTGGTCACCTCTGTCTACTTCCTCCCTCTCCTCTTCCCCGTATAACTCTGTAAATACCTCTGAGCGTCCAGACTATAGAGCGCACATAAGGAAGTGACTACTGGCTAGCTTGCTCTCTTCTCTTTCTTTTTTGATCTCACCGCATCTCATTCCAGTTACCTCTAACTACCCCTCCATCTTCTCTTCTCCTTATAATCAGTGAACCCCTCTGAGTGTCCCTCAATGTGGAGAAACTTTTCATCTTTAACCTAGATGTTTTATCATCAGTGCTGTATAGATGGAGAAGTCTAGAGGCTACTGTAAAAATAAAACTGAAAACCAGAAGCAGGTGGCTTAAATCCAAAGCCTGAAAACATTAGAGAACTCTTGAATTCAGGGAACATTAAGCAACAGGAGCCATCTAATGCCTTCATACCTACACCGAAACCAAGTTCCACCTAAGGGCCAACAAATTCCAAAACAAGACATACCACGCAAATTCTCAGCACAACACAGGAACACTCCCTGAGCTTCAATATAACAGGCAGCTCAAAATTATCCCAAAACCTTTGATGTCTCGTAACCCATTACGGGTCACTCCATTGCACTCCAGAGAGAAGAAACCCAGCTCCACCCACCAAAACTCCAACACAAGCCTCCCTAACCAGGAAACCTTGACAAGCCACTGATAGAACCCACCCAAAGTGAGGAAGCTCCATAATAAAGAGAACTCCACAAATTCCCAGAAATATAAAAAGGCCACCCAAACGCAGCAATATAACCAAGATGAAGAGACAGAGGAATACTCAGCAGGTAAAGGAACAGGAGAGTTGCCCACCAAACCAAACAAAAGTGGAAGAAGTAGGGAATCTACCAGAGAAGGAATTCCGAATATTGATAGTGAAAATGATCCAAAATCTTGAAATCAAAATGGAATCACAGATAAACAGGCTAGAGACAAGGACTGAGAAGATGCAAGAAAGGTTTAACAAGGACCTAGAAGAAATAAAAAAGAGTCAAAATATAATGAATAATGCAATAAATGAGATCAGAAACACTCTGGAGGCAACAATTAGTAGAATAACGGAGGCAGAAGATAGGATTAGTGAAATAGAAGATAGAATGGTAGAAATAAATGAATCAGAGAGGAAACAAGAAAACGAATTAAAAGAAATGAGGACAATCTCAGAGACCTCCAGGACAATATGAAACGCTCCAACATTCGAATTATAGGAGTCCCAGAAGAAGAAGACAGAAAGAAAGATCATGAGAAAATCCTTGAGGAGATAATAGTTGAAAACTTCCCTAAAATGGGGAAGGAAATAATCACCCAAGTCCAAGAAACACAGAGAGTTCCAAATAGGATAAACCCAAGGCGAAACACCCAAAGACACATATTAATCAATTAACAAAGATCAAACACAAAGAACAAATATTAAAAGCAGCAAGGGAAAAACAACAAATAACACACAAGGGGATTCCTATTAGGATAACAGCTGATCTTTCAATAGAAACTCTTCAGGCCAGGAGGGAATGGCAAGACATACTTAAAGTGATGAAAGACAATAACCTACAGCCCAGAATACTGTACCCAGCAAGGATCTCATTCAAATACGAAGGAGAAATCAAAAGCTTTACAGACAAGCAAAAAGCTGAGAGAATTCAGCACCACCAACCAGCTCTCCAACAAATTCTAAGGATATTCTCTAGACAGGAAACACGAAAAGGGTGTATAAACTCGAACCAAATCAATAAAGTAAATGGTAACGGGATCACACTTTAATCAATATTACCTTAAACGTAAATGGGTTGAACGCCCCAACCAAAAGACAGAGACTGGCCGAATGGATACAAAAACAAGACCCTCTATATGCTGCTTACAAGAGACCCACCTCAAAACAGGGACACATACAGACTGAAAGTGAAGGGCTGGAAAAAGATATACCACGCAATAGAGACCAAAAGAAAGCAGGAGTGGCAATACTCATATCCGATAAAATAGACTTTAAAACAAAGGCTGTGAAAAGAGACAAAGAAGGCCACTACATAATGATCAAAGGAACAATCCAAGAAGAAGATATAACAATATAAATATATATGCCCCCAATATAGGACCCCGCAATATGTAAGACAAATGCTAACAAGTATGAAAGGGGAAATCAACAATAACACAATAATAGTGGGAGACTTTAATACCCCACA
>NW_017214764.1:0-14436 GCF_001704415.2 Capra hircus
CCTTTCCTGAGGCCACCAGAGCGGGTCCCTGAGGTCCCCGTCGTAACGCGAGAACATCTGCACCAACTCAAGAAAATCCAGGAGGTTCTCCCCTCCAGGCGAGATGAGGCCATTTCCTCTGAGGCGTCCCAGGGCTAATCACACCTAACCTCTGGAACTTCCAAAGGGTCCTTCACACCCTTGCTGCAACTCAAGAAGTTCCCCGACATACCCGTCTCCACTCGAGGAGGAAGCACGAGAGTCCCGCCCACATCCAGAGGAGCCCTGTTTCCGCCTCCTATGCTCGAGAGGAGGGATCCTTTCCCTGCGTGGTCGGGGAAAGAATTTCCCGGCATTCCCGTCGCATCTCAAGAGGAGGCGCTCTCCACAGGAAAGGCGAGAGGAACTCCAGGGTCGTGCCACCATTCCCAGAGTCCCCCAGATGTCTCAGTCCATTCCAGGGAAACCTGTTTTCCCTGCACTGCCGTCGACTTTCAAGCCGAGGATCGACTCACACCACGGTGGCACGTGGGACAGCCCTGTGGGAAAGCCTCGTGGGAAAGCCTCGTGGGAAAGCCTCGAGGGAAAGCCACAGATCCCTTGATCCACGCGAAGGGAAGCGTGACACTGCTGCTACAGCTCGGGAGGAAAGCGCACGTGCATGCCCCCACTCGAGACGAGGACTGGACTCCCCTGGGGAGACTCCAGAAGTACCCCAAGATCCGATGTCAGCACTGGAGAGGAATCCTCAGGTTCAGGCACCGACTCCACACAAGGTCTTAGGTCCCGGGCATCGATGGGAGAGGAATCCCGAGAGGCCCCCGAGCAACTCGCATTGTGGACTGGCCTTTCCTGAGGCCACCAGAGCGGGTCCCTGAGGTACCCGTCGTAAGTCGAGAGCACCTGCAGCAACTCGAGAAAATCCAGGAGGTTCTCCCCTCCAGGCGAGGATGAGGCCCTTTCCGATGAGGCGTCTCGAGGCTAATCACACCTAACCCTCTGGAACTTCCAAAGGGTCCTTCACACCCTTCCTGCAACTCAAGCAAGTTCCCCGATATACCCGTCTCCACTCGAGAGGAAGCACGAGCAGTCCCGCCCACATCCAGAGGAGCCCCGTTTACCGCCTCCTAGCTCGAGAGGTGGGATCCTTTCTCTGCTTCTCGGGAAAGGATTCCCGCCATTCCCGCCGCATCTCAAGAGGAGGCGCTCTCACACAGGAAAAGCGAGAGGAAACCTCCAGGTGTCGTGCCACTCAATTCCAAGGACCCCCAGATGCTCAGTCCATTCCAGAGGAACTTGCTTTCCCTGCCACTGACTCTGACTTTCAAGCCGAGGATCCACTCACTACACCAGTGGCACGTGGTACAGCCCTGTGGGAAAGCCTCGGGGAAGCTCTGGGAAAGCCTCGAGGGAAAGCCACAGATCCCTTGATCCACGCGACGGGAAGCTGTGACACTGCTGCTACAGCTTCGTGAGGAGAGCTCACGTGCATGCCCCCACATCGAGACTGAGCACAGACTCCCCATGGGGAGACTCCAGAAGTAAGCCCAAGATCCATGTCAGCACTGGAGAGGAATCCTCCGGTTCCAGCACCGACTCCACACAAGGTCTTAGGCCCCGACATCGACAGGGAGAGGAATCCCGAGAAGGCGCCCCTTGCAACTCCGCATGGGCACTGGCCTTTCCTGAGGCCACCAGAGCGGGTCCCTGAGGTCCCTGTCGTAAGTCGAGAGACCCTGCCCAACTCTGAGAAAATCCAGGAGGTTCTCCCCTCCAGGCGAGATAAGGCCCATTTCCTCTGAGGCGTCTGGAGGCTCAATCACACCTAATCTCTGGAAACTTCAAAAGGGTCCTTCACACCCTTGCTGCAACTCAAGAAGTTCCCCGACATACCCGTCTCCACTCGAGAGGAAGCACGAGAGTCCCGCCCACATCCAGAGGAGCCCCGTTTTCCCCTCATAGCTCGAGACGAGGGTATCCTTTCCTGTGTGTCGGGAAAGAATTCCTGGGTTTCCCGTCGCATCTCCAGAGGAGGCGCTCTCCACAGGAAAGGCGAGAGGAAGCTCCAGGGTCGTGCCACCATTCCCAGAGTCCCCCAGATATCTCAGTCCATTCCAGGGAAACCTGTTTTCCCTGCACTGCCTCGACTTTCAAGCCGAGGATTGACTCACACCATCGGTGGCACGTGGGACAGCCCTTGTGGAAAAGCCTCGTGGGAAAAGCCTCAGTGGGAAATCCTCGAGGGAAAGCCACAGATCCCTTGATCCACGCCAAGGGAAGCGTGACACTGCTGCTACAGCTCGGGAGGAAAGCGCACGTGCATGCCACCACTGGAGACGAGGACTGACTTCCCCTGGGGAGACTCCAGAAGTACCCTCAAGATCCATTGTCAGCACTGGAGAGGAATCCTGCAGGTTCCCGGCACCATCTCCACACAATGTCTTAGGCCCTGGCATCGACGGGAGAGGAATCCTGAGAGGCCCCCGAGCAATTCGCATGGGGACTGGGTCCTTTCCTGAGGTCACCAGAGCAGGTCCCTGAGGTCCCGGTCGTAAGATGTAGAGCACCTGCTGCAACTGGAGAAAATCCAGGAGGATTCTCCCCTCCAGGCGAGATGAGGCCCATTTCCGCTGAGGCTGTCTTGAGGCTAATCACACCTAACATCTGGAACTTCCAAAGCGTCCTTCACACCCTTGCTGCAACTCAAGAAGTTCCCCGACATACCCGTCTCCACTCGAGAGGAAGCACAGGAGTCCTGCCCACATCCAGATGGAGCCCCGTTTCCGCCTCATAGCTCGAGAGGTGGGATGCCTTTCGCCTGCGTGGTCGGGAAAGAATTCCCGGCGTTCCCGTCGCATCTCAAGAGGAGGCGCTCTCCATCAGGGAAAGGCGAGAGGAACTCCAGGCGTCGTGCCACCATTCCCAGAGACCCCCAGATGTCTCAGTCCATTCCAGGGAAAACTGTTTTCCCTGCACTGCCTCGACTTTCAAGCCAAGGATCGACTCATCACCACGGTGGCACGTGGGACAGCCCTGTGGGAAAGCCTCGTGGGAAAGCCATCGAGGGAAAGCCACTGCTCCCTTGATCCACATGGAAGGGAAGCGTGAACACTCCTGCTAGGAGCTCGGGAGGAAAGCGCACGTGCCTGCCCCCACTCGAGATCGAGGTACTGACTCCCCTGGGAGAGACTCCAGAAGTTACACCAAGATCCATGTCAGCACTGGAGAGGAATCCTCAGGTTCCGGCATCCGACTCCACACAAGGTCTTAGGCCCCGGCATCGACGGGAGAGGAATCCCGAGAAGGCCCCTAGCAACTCGCCATGGGCACTGGCCTTTCCTGAGGCCACCAGAGCGGGTCCCTGAGGTCCCTGTCGTAACTCGAGAGCACCCTGCCGCAACTCTAGAAAATCCAGGAGGTTCTCCCCTCCAGGCGAGATGAGGCCCATTTCCGTCGGAGGCGTCTCGGAGGCTCAATCACACCTAAACCTCTGGAAATTCCAAAGGGTCCTTCACACCCTTGCTGCAACTCAAGAAGTTCCCCGACATACCCGTCTCCACTCGAGAGGAAGCACGAGGAGTCCCGCCCACATCCAGAGGAGACGCCGTTTTCGGTCATCGATAGCTCGAGCATGGAGGGATCCTTTCCCTGCGTGGTCTGGGAAATAATTCCCGGCCAGTTCCGTCGCATCTCAAGAGGGAGCGCTCTCCACAGGAAAGGCGAGAGGAACTCCAGGGTCGTGCCACCATTCACCAGAGTCGCCCAGATGTCTCAGTCCATTCCAGAGGAAACCTGTTTTTCCCTAGCACTGCCTCGACATTTCAAGCGAGGATCGACTCACACCACGGTGGCACGTGGGATAGCCCTGTGGGAAAGCCTCGTGGGAAATCCTCTTGGGAAAGCCTCGAGGGAAAGCCACAGATCCCTTGATCCACGCGAAGGGAAGGCGTACACTGCTGCTACAGCTCGGGAGGAAAGCGCACGTGCATGCCCCCACTCGAGACGAGGACTGCACTCCCCTGGGGAGACTCCAGAAGTACCCCAAGATCCATGTCAGCACTGGAGAGGAATCCTCAGGTTCTGGCACCGATCTCCACACAAGGTCTTAGGCCCGGCATCGACGGGAGAGGAATCCCGAGAGGCCCCGAGCAACTCGCATGGGGACTGGCCTTTCCTGAGGCCACCAGAGCGAGGTCCCTGAGGTCCCCGTCGTAAGTCGAGAGCACCTGCCGCAACTCGAGAAAATCCAGTGAGGTTCTCCCTCCAGGCGAGATGAGGCCCATTTCCGCTGAGGCCATATCCGAGGCTAATCACACCTAACCTCTGGAACTTCCAAAGGGTCCTTCACACCCTTGCTGCAACTCAAGAAGTCCCCGACATACCCGTCTCCACTCGAGAGGAAGCACGAGAGTCCCGCCCACATCCAGAGGAGCCCCGTTTCCGCCTCCTAGCTCGAGAGGAGGGATCCTTTCCCTGCGTGGTCGGGAAAGAATTCCCGGCGTTCCCGTCGCATCTCAAGAGGAGGCGCTCTCCACAGGAAAGGCGAGAGGAACTCCAGGGTCGTGCCACCATTCCAGAGTCCCCCAGATGTCTCAGTCCATTCCAGGGAAACCTGTTTTCCCTGCAACTGCCTCGACTTTCAAGCCGAGGATCGACTCACACCACGGTGGCACGTGGGACAGCCCTGTGGGAAAGCCTCGTGGGAAAGCCTCGTGGGAAAGCTCGTGGGAAAGCCTCGAGGGAAAGCCACAGATCCCTTGATCCACGCGAAGGGAAGCGTGACACTGCTGCTACAGCTCGGGAGGAAAGCGCACGTGCATGCCCCACTCGAGACGAGGACTGACTCCCCTGGGGAGACTCCAGAAGTACCCCAAGATCCATGTCAGCACTGGAGAGGAATCCTCAGGTTCCGGCACCGACTCCACACAAGGTCTTAGGCCCCGGCATCGACGGGAGCAGGAATCCCGAGAGGCCCCCGAGCAACTCGCATGGGGACTGGCCTTTCCTGAGGCCACCAGAGCGGGTCCCTGAGGTCCCCGTCGTAAGTCGAGAGCACCTGCCGCAACTCGAGAAAATCCAGGAGGTTCTCCCCTCCAGGCGAGATGAGGCCCATTTCCGCTGAGGCGTCTCGAGGCTAATCACACCTAACCTCTGGAACTTCCAAAGGGTCCTTCACACCCTTGCTGCAACTCAAGAAGTTCCCCGACATACCCGTCTCCACTCGAGAGGAAGCACGAGAGTCCCGCCCACATCCAGAGGAGCCCCGTTTCCGCCTCCTAGCTCGAGAGGAGGGATCCTTTCCCTGCGTGGTCGGGAAAGAATTCCCGGCGTTCCCGTCGCATCTCAAGAGGAGGCGCTCTCCACAGGAAAGGCGAGAGGAACTCCAGGGTCGTGCCACCATTCCCAGAGTCCCCCAGATGTCTCAGTCCATTCCAGGGAAACCTGTTTTCCCTGCACTGCCTCGACTTTCAAGCCGAGGATCGACTCACACCACGGTGGCACGTGGGACAGCCCTGTGGGAAAGCCTCGTGGGAAAGCCTCGTGGGAAAGCCTCGAGGGAAAGCCACAGATCCCTTGATCCACGCGAAGGGAAGCGCGACACTGCTGCTACAGCTCGGGAGGAAAGCGCACGTGCATGCCCCCACTCGAGACGAGGACTGACTCCCTGGGGAGACTCCAGAAGTACCCCAAGATCCATGTCAGCACTGGAGAGGAATCCTCAGGTTCCGGCACCGACTCCACACAAGTCTTAGGCCCCGGCATCGACGGGAGAGGAATCCCGAGAGGCCCCGAGCAACTCGCATGGGGACTGGCCTTTCCTGAGGCCACCAGAGCGGGTCCCTGAGGTCCCCGTCGTAAGTCGAGAGCACCTGCCGCAACTCGAGAAAATCCAGGAGGTTCTCCCCTCCAGGCGAGATGAGGCCCATTTCCGCTGAGGCGTCTCGAGGCTAATCACACCTAAACCTCTGGAACTTCCAAAGGGTCCTTCACACCCTTGCTGCAACTCAAGAAGTTCCCCGACATACCCGTCTCCACTCGAGAGGAAGCACGAGAGTCCCGCCCACATCCAGAGGAGCCCCGTTTCCGCCTCCTAGCTCGAGAGGAGGGATCCTTTCCCTGCGTGGTCGGGAAAGAATTCCCGGCGTTCCCGTCGCATCTCAAGAGGAGGCGCTCTCCACAGGAAAGGCGAGAGGAACTCCAGGGTCGTGCCACCATTCCCAGAGTCCCCCAGATGTCTCAGTCCATTCCAGGGAAACCTGTTTCCCTGCACTGCCTCGACTTTCAAGCCGAGGATCGACTCACACCACGGTGGCACGTGGGACAGCCCTGTGGGAAAGCCTCGTGGGAAAGCCTCGTGGGAAAGCCTCGAGGGAAAGCCACAGATCCCTTGATCCACGCGAAGGGAAGCGTGACACTGCTGCTACAGCTCGGGAGGAAAGCGCACGTGCATGCCCCCACTCGAGACGAGGACTGACTCCCTGGGGAGACTCCAGAAGTACCCCAAGATCCATGTCAGCACTGGAGAGGAATCCTCAGGTTCCGGCACCGACTCCACACAAGGTCTTAGGCCCCGGCATCGACGGGAGAGGAATCCCGAGAGGCCCCCGAGCAACTCGCATGGGGACTGGCCTTTCCTGAGGCCACCAGAGCGGGTCCCTGAGGTCCCCGTCGTAAGTCGAGAGCACCTGCCGCAACTCGAGAAAATCCAGGAGGTTCTCCCCTCCAGGCGAGATGAGGCCCATTTCCGCTGAGGCGTCTCGAGGCTAATCACACCTAACACTCTGGAACTTCCAAAGGGGTCCTTCACACCCTTGCTGCAACTCAAGAAGTCCCCGACATACCCGTCTCCACTCGAGAGGAAGCACGAGAGTCCCGCCCACATCCAGAGGAGCCCCGTTTCCGCCTCCGAGCGCGAGAGGAGGGATCCTGTCCCTGCGGGGCGGGAAAGAAGTCCGGCGGTCCCGCGCATGCGCAAGAGGAGGCGCGCTCCACAGGAAAGGCGAGAGGAACGCCAGGGTCGTGCCACCAGGCCCAGAGGCCCCCAGATGGTCGCAGGCCATGCCAGGGAAACCGGTGTCCCTGCACTGCCGCGACGTGCAAGCCGAGGATCGACTCACACCACGGGGCACGGGGACAGCCCGGGGGGAAAGCCGCGTGGGAAAGCCGGGGAAAGCCGCGAGGGAAAGCCACAGAGTCCCTGAGCCACGCGAAGGGAAGCGGGACACGGCGGCGACAGCGCGGGAGGAAAGCGCACGGGCAGGCCCCCACGCGAGACGAGGACGGACGCCCCGGGGAGACGCCAGAAGGACCCCAAGAGCCAGGGCAGCACGGGAGAGGAAGCCGCAGGGCCAGGCACCGACGCCACACAAGGGCGGAGGCCCCGGCAGCGACGGGAGAGGAAGCCCGAGAGGCCCCGAGCAACGCGCAGGGGGACGGGCCGGGCCGGAGGCCACCAGAGCGGGCCCGGAGGGCCCCGGCGGAAGGCGAGAGCACCGGCCGCAACGCGAGAAAAGCCAGGAGGGGCGCCCCGCCAGGCGAGAGGAGGCCCAGGCCGCGGAGGCGGCGCGAGGCGAAGCACACCGAACCGCGGGAACGGCCAAAGGGGCCGGCACACCCGGGCGGCAACGCAAGAAGGGCCCCGACAGACCCGGCGCCACGCGAGAGGAAGCACGAGAGGCCCGCCCACAGCCAGAGGAGCCCGGGCCGCCGCCGAGCGCGAGAGGAGGGAGCCGGGCCCGGCGGGGCGGGAAAGAAGGCCCGGCGGCCGGCGCAGCGCAAGAGGAGGCGCGCGCCACAGGAAAGGCGAGAGGAACGCCAGGGGCGGGCCACCAGGCCCAGAGGCCCCCAGAGGGCGCAGGCCAGGCCAGGGAAACCGGTGGCCCGGCACGGCCGCGACGGGCAAGCCGAGGAGCGACGCACACCACGGGGGCACGGGGGACAGCCCGGGGGGAAAGCCGCGGGGGAAAGCCGCGGGGAAAGCCGCGAGGGAAAGCCACAGAGCCCGGGAGCCACGCGAAGGGAAGGCGGACACGGCGGCGACAGCGCGGGAGGAAAGCGCACGGGCAGGCCCCCACGCGAGACGAGGACGGACGCCCCGGGGGAGACGCCAGAAGGACCCCAAGAGCCAGGGCAGCACGGGAGAGGAAGCCGCAGGGGCCGGCACCGACGCCACACAAGGCGGAGGCCCCGGCAGCGACGGGAGAGGAAGCCCGAGAGGCCCCCGAGCAACGCGCAGGGGGACGGGCCGGGCCGGAGGCCACCAGAGCGGGGCCCGGAGGGCCCCGGCGGAAGGCGAGAGCACCGGCCGCAACGCGAGAAAAGCCAGGAGGGGCGCCCGCCAGGCGAGAGGAGGCCCAGGGCCGCGGAGGCGGCGCGAGGCGAAGCACACCGAACCGCGGGAACGGCCAAAGGGGCCGGCACACCCGGGCGGCAACGCAAGAAGGCCCCGACAGACCCGGCGCCACGCGAGAGGAAGCACGAGAGGCCCGCCCACAGCCAGAGGAGCCCCGGGGCCGCCGCCGAGCGCGAGAGGAGGGAGCCGGGCCCGGCGGGGGCGGGAAAGAAGGCCCGGCGGCCCGGCGCAGCGCAAGAGGAGGCGCGCGCCACAGGAAAGGCGAGAGGAACGCCAGGGCGGGCCACCAGGCCCAGAGGCCCCCAGAGGGCGCAGGCCAGGCCAGGGAAACCGGGGGCCCGGCACGGCCGCGACGGGCAAGCCGAGGAGCGACGCACACCACGGGGGCACGGGGGACAGCCCGGGGGGAAAGCCGCGGGGGAAAGCCGCGGGGGAAAGCCGCGAGGGAAAGCCACAGAGCCCGGGAGCCACGCGAAGGGAAGCGGGACACGGCGGCGACAGCGCGGGAGGAAAGCGCACGGGCAGGCCCCCACGCGAGACGAGGACGGACGCCCCGGGGGAGACGCCAGAAGGACCCCAAGAGCCAGGGCAGCACGGGAGAGGAAGCCGCAGGGGCCGGCACCGACGCCACACAAGGCGGAGGCCCCGGCAGCGACGGGGAGAGGAAGCCCGAGAGGCCCCGAGCAACGCGCAGGGGGACGGGCCGGGCCGGAGGCCACCAGAGCGGGGCCCGGAGGGCCCCGGCGGAAGGCGAGAGCACCGGCCGCAACGCGAGAAAAGCCAGGAGGGGCGCCCCGCCAGGCGAGAGGAGGCCCAGGCCGCGGAGGCGGCGCGAGGCGAAGCACACCGAACCGCGGGAACGGCCAAAGGGGCCGGCACACCCGGGCGGCAACGCAAGAAGGGCCCCGACAGACCCGGCGCCACGCGAGAGGAAGCACGAGAGGCCGCCCACAGCCAGAGGAGCCCCGGGCCGCCGCCGAGCGCGAGAGGAGGGAGCCGGGCCCGGCGGGGCGGGGAAAGAAGGCCCGGCGGGCCCGGCGCAGCGCAAGAGGAGGCGCGCGCCACAGGAAAGGCGAGAGGAACGCCAGGGGCGGGCCACCAGGCCCAGAGGCCCCCAGAGGGCGCAGGCCAGGCCAGGGAAACCGGGGGCCCGGCACGGCCGCGACGGGCAAGCCGAGGAGCGACGCACACCACGGGGGCACGGGGGACAGCCCGGGGGGAAAGCCGCGGGGGAAAGCCGCGGGGAAAGCCGCGAGGGAAAGCCACAGAGCCCGGGAGCCACGCGAAGGGAAGCGGGACACGGCGGCGACAGCGCGGGAGGAAAGCGCACGGGCAGGCCCCCACGCGAGACGAGGACGGACGCCCCGGGGGAGACGCCAGAAGGACCCCAAGAGCCAGGGCAGCACGGGAGAGGAAGCCGCAGGGGCCGGCACCGACGCCACACAAGAGCGGAGGCCCCGGCAGCGACGGGAGAGGAAGCCCGAGAGGCCCCCGAGCAACGCGCAGGGGGACGGGCCGGGCCGGAGGCCACCAGAGCGGGCCCGGAGGGCCCCGG
The DNA here is from genome assembly GCF_001704415.2 of Capra hircus. NCBI lineage: Eukaryota > Metazoa > Chordata > Mammalia > Artiodactyla > Bovidae > Capra > Capra hircus. The sequence continues at coordinate 9,888 of NW_017214764.1, forward strand.
CGGAAGGCGAGAGCACCGGCCGCAACGCGAGAAAAGCCAGGAGGGGCGCCCCGCCAGGCGAGAGGAGGCCCAGGGCCGCGGAGGCGGCGCGAGGCGAAGCACACCGAACCGCGGGAACGGCCAAAGGGGCCGGCACACCCGGGCGGCAACGCAAGAAGGGCCCCGACAGACCCGGCGCCACGCGAGAGGAAGCACGAGAGGCCCGCCCACAGCCAGAGGAGCCCCGGGGCCGCCGCCGAGCGCGAGAGGAGGGAGCCGGGCCCGGCGGGGCGGGAAAGAAGGCCCGGCGGGCCCGGCGCAGCGCAAGAGGAGGCGCGCGCCACAGGAAAGGCGAGAGGAACGCCAGGGGCGGGCCACCAGGCCCAGAGGCCCCCAGAGGGCGCAGGCCAGGCCAGGGAAACCGGGGGCCCGGCACGGCCGCGACGGGCAAGCCGAGGAGCGACGCACACCACGGGGGCACGGGGGACAGCCCGGGGGGAAAGCCGCGGGGGAAAGCCGCGGGGGAAAGCCGCGAGGGAAAGCCACAGAGCCCGGGAGCCACGCGAAGGGAAGCGCGACACGGCGGCGACAGCGCGGGAGGAAAGCGCACGGGCAGGCCCCCACGCGAGACGAGGACGGACGCCCCGGGGGAGACGCCAGAAGGACCCCAAGAGCCAGGGCAGCACGGGAGAGGAAGCCGCAGGGGCCGGCACCGACGCCACACAAGAGCGGAGGCCCCGGCAGCGACGGGAGAGGAAGCCCGAGAGGCCCCGAGCAACGCGCAGGGGGACGGGCCGGGCCGGAGGCCACCAGAGCGGGGCCCGGAGGGCCCCGGCGGAAGGCGAGAGCACCGGCCGCAACGCGAGAAAAGCCAGGAGGGGCGCCCCGCCAGGCGAGAGGAGGCCCAGGGCCGCGGAGGCGGCGCGAGGCGAAGCACACGCGAACCGCGGGAACGGCCAAAGGGGCCGGCACACCCGGGCGGCAACGCAAGAAGGGCCCCGACAGACCCGGCGCCACGCGAGAGGAAGCACGAGAGGGCCGCCCACAGCCAGAGGAGCCCCGGGGCCGCGCCGAGCGCGAGAGGAGGGAGCCGGGCCCGGCGGGGGCGGGAAAGAAGGCCCGGCGGCCCGGCGCAGCGCAAGAGGAGGCGCGCGCCACAGGAAAGGCGAGAGGAACGCCAGGGGCGGGCCACCAGGCCCAGAGGCCCCAGAGGGCGCAGGCCAGGCCAGGGAAACCGGGGGCCCGGCACGGCCGCGACGGGCAAGCCGAGGAGCGACGCACACCACGGGGGCACGGGGGACAGCCCGGGGGGAAAGCCGCGGGGGAAAGCCGCGGGGGAAAGCCGCGAGGGAAAGCCACAGAGCCCGGGAGCCACGCGAAGGGAAGCGGGACACGGCGGCGACAGCGCGGGAGGAAAGCGCACGGGCAGGCCCCCACGCGAGACGAGGACGGACGCCCCGGGGGAGACGCCAGAAGGACCCCAAGAGCCAGGGCAGCACGGGAGAGGAAGCCGCAGGGGCGGCACCGACGCCACACAAGGCGGAGGCCCGGCAGCGACGGGAGAGGAAGCCCGAGAGGCCCCGAGCAACGCGCAGGGGGACGGGCCGGGCCGGAGGCCACCAGAGCGGGGCCCGGAGGGCCCCGGCGGAAGGCGAGAGCACCGGCCGCAACGCGAGAAAAGCCAGGAGGGGCGCCCGCCAGGCGAGAGGAGGCCCAGGGCCGCGGAGGCGGCGCGAGGCGAAGCACAGCGAACCGCGGGAACGGCCAAAGGGGCCGGCACACCCGGGCGGCAACGCAAGAAGGGCCCCGACAGACCCGGCGCCACGCGAGAGGAAGCACGAGAGGCCCGCCCACAGCCAGAGGAGCCCCGGGGCCGCCGCCGAGCGCGAGAGGAGGGAGCCGGGCCCGGCGGGGGCGGGAAAGAAGGCCCGGCGGCCCGGCGCAGCGCAAGAGGAGGCGCGCGCCACAGGAAAGGCGAGAGGAACGCCAGGGGCGGGCCACCAGGCCAGAGGCCCCAGAGGGCGCAGGCCAGGCCAGGGAAACCGGGGGCCCGGCACGGCCGCGACGGGCAAGCCGAGGAGCGACGCACACCACGGGGGCACGGGGGACAGCCCGGGGGAAAGCGCGGGGGAAAGCCGCGGGGGAAAGCCGCGAGGGAAAGCCACAGAGCCCGGGAGCCACGCGAAGGGAAGCGGGACACGGCGGCGACAGCGCGGGAGGAAAGCGCACGGGCAGGCCCCCACGCGAGACGAGGACGGACGCCCCGGGGGAGACGCCAGAAGGACCCCAAGAGCCAGGGCAGCACGGGAGAGGAAGCCGCAGGGGCCGGCACCGACGCCACACAAGGGCGGAGGCCCCGGCAGCGACGGGAGAGGAAGCCCGAGAGGCCCCGAGCAACGCGCAGGGGGACGGGCCGGGCCGGAGGCCACCAGAGCGGGGCCCGGAGGGCCCCGGCGGAAGGCGAGAGCACCGGCCGCAACGCGAGAAAAGCCAGGAGGGGCGCCCCGCCAGGCGAGAGGAGGCCCAGGGCCGCGGAGGCGGCGCGAGGCGAAGCACACCGAACACGCGGGAACGGCCAAAGGGGCCGGCACACCCGGGCGGCAACGCAAGAAGGGCCCCGACAGACCCGGCGCCACGCGAGAGGAAGCACGAGAGGCCCGCCCACAGCCAGAGGAGCCCCGGGGCCGCCGCCGAGCGCGAGAGGAGGGAGCCGGGCCCGGCGGGGGCGGGAAAGAAGGCCCGGCGGGCCCGGCGCAGCGCAAGAGGAGGCGCGCGCCACAGGAAAGGCGAGAGGAACGCCAGGGGCGGGCCACCAGGCCCAGAGGCCCCAGAGGGCGCAGGCCAGGCCAGGGAAACCGGGGGCCCGGCACGGCCGCGACGGGCAAGCCGAGGAGCGACGCACACCACGGGGGCACGGGGGACAGCCCGGGGGGAAAGCCGCGGGGGAAAGCCGCGGGGAAAGCCGCGAGGGAAAGCCACAGAGCCCGGGAGCCACGCGAAGGGAAGCGGACACGGCGGCGACAGCGCGGGAGGAAAGCGCACGGGCAGGCCCCCACGCGAGACGAGGACGGACGCCCCGGGGGAGACGCCAGAAGGACCCCAAGAGCCAGGGCAGCACGGGAGAGGAAGCCGCAGGGGCCGGCACCGACGCCACACAAGGGCGGAGGCCCCGGCAGCGACGGGAGAGGAAGCCCGAGAGGCCCCGAGCAACGCGCAGGGGGACGGGCCGGGCCGGAGGCCACCAGAGCGGGGCCCGGAGGGCCCCGGCGGAAGGCGAGAGCACCGGCCGCAACGCGAGAAAAGCCAGGAGGGGCGCCCCGCCAGGCGAGAGGAGGCCCAGGGCCGCGGAGGCGGCGCGAGGCGAAGCACACCGAACCGCGGGAACGGCCAAAGGGGCCGGCACACCCGGGCGGCAACGCAAGAAGGGCCCGACAGACCCGGCGCCACGCGAGAGGAAGCACGGAGAGGCCCGCCCACAGCCAGAGGAGCCCCGGGGCCGCCGCCGAGCGCGAGAGGAGGGAGCCGGGCCCGGCGGGGGCGGGAAAGAAGGCCCGGCGGGCCCGGCGCAGCGCAAGAGGAGGCGCGCGCCACAGGAAAGGCGAGAGGAACGCCAGGGGCGGGCCACCAGGCCCAGAGGCCCCCAGAGGGCGCAGGCCAGGCCAGGGAAACCGGGGGGCCCGGCACGGCCGCGACGGGCAAGCCGAGGAGCGACGCACACCACGGGGGCACGGGGGACAGCCGGGGGGAAAGCCGCGGGGGAAAGCCGCGGGGGAAAGCCGCGAGGGAAAGCCACAGAGCCCGGGAGCCACGCGAAGGGAAGCGGGACACGGCGGCGACAGCGCGGGAGGAAAGCGCACGGGCAGGCCCCCACGCGAGACGAGGACGGACGCCCGGGGGAGACGCCAGAAGGACCCCAAGAGCCAGGGCAGCACGGGAGAGGAAGCCGCAGGGGCCGGCACCGACGCCACACAAGAGCGGAGGCCCCGGCAGCGAACGGGAGAGGAAGCCCGAGAGGCCCCCGAGCAACGCGCAGGGGGACGGGCCGGGCCGGAGGCCACCAGAGCGGGGCCCGGAGGGCCCCGGCGGGAAGGCGAGAGCACCGGCCGCAACGCGAGAAAAGCCAGGAGGGGCGCCCCGCCAGGCGAGAGGAGGCCCAGGGCCGACGGAGGCGGCGCGAGGCGAAGCACACCGAACCGCGGGAACGGCCAAAGGGGCCGGCACACCCGGGCCGGCAACGCAAGAAAGGCCCCGACAGACCCGGCGCCACGCGAGAGGAAGCACGAGAGGCCCGCCCACAGCCAGAGGAGCCCGGGGCCGCCGCCGAGCGCGAGAGGGGAGCCGGGCCGGGGCGGGAAAGAAGGCCCGGCGGGGCCGGCGCAGCGCAAGAGGAGGCGCGCGCCACAGGAAAGGCGAGAGGAACGCCAGGGGCGGGCCACCAGGCCCAGAGGCCCCAGAGGGCGCAGGCCAGGCCAGGGAAACCGGGGGGCCGGCACGGCCGCGACGGGCAAGCGAGGAGCGACGCACACCACGGGGCACGGGGGACAGCCCGGGGGGAAAGCCGCGGGGGAAA
>NW_017214765.1:0-14436 GCF_001704415.2 Capra hircus
TTGCTGGGGGCCTCTCGGGATTCCTCTCCGTCGATGCCGGGCTAAGACCTTGGAGGTCGGTGCCGGAACGTGAGGATTCCTCTCCAGTGCTGACATGGATCTTGGGCTACTTCTGGAGTCTCCCCAGGGAGTCAGTCCTCGTCTCGAGTGGGGGCATGCACGTGCGCTTTCCTCCCGAGCTGTAGCAGCAGTGTCAAGCTTCTTCGAGTGGAACAAGGGATCTGCGGCTTTTCCCTCGAGGCTTTCGAGTCTTTCCCACGAGGCTTTCCCACAGGGCTGTCCCACGTGCCACCGTGTGTATGAGTCGATCCTCGGCTTGAAAGTCGAGGCAGTGCAGGGAAAACTGGTTTCCCTGGCTTGGACTGAGCAATCTGGGGGACTCTGGGAATGGTGGCACGACCCTGGAGTTCCTCTCGCCTTTCCTGTGGAGAGCGCCTCCTCTTGAGATGCGACGGGAACGCCAGGAATACTTACCCGACCACGTCAGGGAAAAGGATCCCTCCTCTGGAACTAGGAGGCGGAAACGGGGCTCCTCTGGATGTGGGCGGGACTCTCGTGCTTCCTCTCGAGTGGAAACGGGTATGTCGAGGAACTTCTTGAGTTGCAGCAAGGGTGTGAAGGACCCTTTGGAAGTTCCAGAGGTTAGGTGTGATTAGCCTCGAGACGCCTCAGCGGAAATGGGCCTCATCTCGCCTGGAGGGGAGAACCTCCTGGATTTTCTCGAGTTGCGGCAGGTGCTCTCGACTTACGACGGGACCTCAGGGACCCGCTCTGGTGGCCTCAGGAAAGGCCAGTCCCCATGCGAGTTGCTCGGGGGCCTCTCGGGATTCCTCTCCCGTCGATGCCGGGGCCTAAGACCTTGTGTGGAGTCGGTGCCGAACCTGAGGATTCCTCTCCAGTGCTGACATGGATCTTGGGGTACTTCTGGAGTCTCCCCAGGGGAGTCAGTCCTCGTCTCGAGTGGGGGCATGCACGTGCTCTTTCCTCCCGAGCTGTAGCAGCAGTGTCACGCTTCCCTTCGCGTGGATCAAGGCATCAGTGGCTTTCCCTCGAGCTTCCACGAGGCTTTCCCACGAGGCTTTCCCACAGGACTGTCCCACGTGCCACCGTGGTGTGAGTCGATCCATCGGCTTGAAAGTCGAGGCAGTGCTAGGGAAAACAGGTTTCCCTGGAATGGACTGAGACATCTGGGGACTCTGCGAATGTGGCACGACCCTGGAGTTCCTCTCGCCTTTCCTGTGGAGAGCGCCTCCTCTTGAGATTGCGACGGGAATGCCGGGAATTCTATCCCGAACACGCCGGGAAAGGATCCCTCCTCTCGAGCTAGGAGGCGGAAACGGGGCTCCTCTGGATGTGGGCGGGACTCTCGTGCTTCCTCTCGAGTGGAGACGGGTATGTCAGGGGAACTTCTTGAGTTGCAGCAAGGGTATGAAGGACCCTTTGGAAGTTCCAGAGGTTAGATGTGATTAGCCTCGAGACGCCTCAGCGGAAATGGGCCTCATCTCGCCTGGAGGGGAGAACCTCCTGGATTTTCTCGAGTTGCGGCAGGTGCTCTCGACTTACGACGGGAACCTCAGGGACAGGCTCTGGTGGCCTCGGGACAGGCCAGTCGCCATGCGAGTTGCTCGGGAGCCTCTCGGGATTCCTCTCCCGTCGATGCCGGGGCCTAAGACCTCGTGTGGAGTCGGTGCCGGAACCTGAGGATTCCTCTCCAGTGCTGACATGGATCTTGGGGTACTTCTGGAGTCTCCCCAGGGGAGTCAGTCCTCGTCTCGAGTGGGGGCATGCAAGTGCGCTTTCCTCAAGAGCTGTAGCAGCAGTGTCACGCTTCCCTTCGCGTGCATCAAGGGATATGTGGCTTTCCCTCGAGGCTATCCCAGGAGGCTTTCCCATGAGGCTTTCCCACAGGGCTGTCCCACGTGCCACCGTTGTGTGAGTCGATCCTCGGCTTGAAAATCGACGCAGTGCAGGGAAAACAGGTTTCCCTGTAATGGACTGAGATATCTGGGGGATTCTGGGAATGGTGGCACGACCCTGGAGTTCCTCTCGCCTTTCCTGTGGAGAGCGCCTCCTCTTGAGATTCGACGGGAACACCGGGAATTCTTTCCCGACCACGCAGGGAAAGGATCCCTCCTCTCGAGCTAGGAGGCAGAAACGGGGCTCCTCTGGATGTGCCCGGGACTCTCGTGCTTCCTTTCGAGTGGAGACGGGTATGTCGGGGAACTTCTTGAGTTGCAGCAAGGGTGTGAAGGACCCTTTGGAAGTTCCAGATGTTAGATGTGTTTAGCCTCAAGACGCCTCAGCGGAAATGGGCCTCATCTCGCCTGGAGGGGAGAACCTCCTGGATTTTTTCGAGTTGCGGCAGCTGCTCTCGACGTACGACGGGGACCTCAGGGACCCGCTCTGGTGGCCTCAGGAAAGGCCAGTCCCCATGCGAGTTGCTCGCGGGCCTCTCGGGATTCCTCTCCCCTCAATGCCGGGGCGTAAGACCTTGTGAGGAGTCGGTTCCGGAACCTGAGGATTCCTCTCCAGTGCCCACATGGATCTTGGGGTACTTCTGGAGTCTCCCCAGGGGAGTCAGTCCTCGTCTCGATTGGGGGCATGCACGAGCGCTTTCCTCCCGAGCAGTAGCAGCAGTGTCACGCTTCCCTTCGCGTGGATCAAGGGATCTGTGGCTTTCCCACGAGGCTTTCCCACAGGGCTGTCCCACGTGCCACCGTGGTGTGAGTGGATCCTCGGCTTGAAAGTCGAGGCAGTGCAGGGAAAACAGGTTTCCCTGGAATGGACTGAGATATCTGGGGGACTCTGGGAATGGTGGCACGACCCTGGAGTTCCTCTCGCCTTTCCTGTGGAGAGCGCCTCCTATTGAGATGCGACGGGAACGCGGGGAATTCTTTCCCAACCACGCAGGGAAAGGATCCCTCCTCTGGAGCTAGGAGGCGAAAACGGGTCTCCTCTGGATGTGGGCAGAACTCTCGTGCTTCCTCGAGTGGAGACGGGAATGTCGAGGAACTTCATGAGTTGCAGCAAGGGTGTGAAGGACCCTTTGGAAGTTCCAGATGTTAGATGTGATTAGCCTCCAGATGCCTCAGCGGAAATGGGCCTCATCTTGCCTCTAGGGTAGAACCTCCTGCATTTTCTCGAGTTGCGGCAGGTGCTCTCGACTTACGACAGGGACCTCAGGGACCCGCTCTGGTGGCCTCAAGAAAGGCCAGTCCCCATGCGAGTTGCTCGGGGGCCTCTCGGGATTCCTCTCCCGTCGATGCCGGAGCCTAAGACCTTGCTTGGAGTCGGTGCCGGAACGTGAGGATTCCTCTCCAGTGCTGACATGGATCTTGGGCTACTTCTGGAGTCTCCCCAGGGGAGGCAGTCCTCGTCTCGAGTGGGGGCATGCACGTGCGCATTACTCCCGAGCTGTAGCAGCAGTGTCACGCTTCCCTTCGCGTGGATCAAGGGATCTGCGGCTTTCCCTCGAGGCTTTCCCACGAGGCTTTCCCACAGGGCTGTCCCACGTGCCACCGTGATGTGAGTCGATCCTCGGCTTGAAAGTCGAGGCAGTGCAGGGAAAACAGGTTTCCCTGGAATGGACTGAGACATCTGGGGGACTCTGGGAATGGTAGCATGACCCTGGAGTTACTCTCGCCTTTCCTGTGGAGAGCGCCTCCTCTTGAGATGCGACGGGAACGCCGGGAATTCTTTCCCGACCACGCAGCGAAAGGATCCCACCTCTGGAGCTAGGAGGCGGAAACGGGGCTCCTCTGGATGTGGGCGGGACTCTCGTGCTTCCTCTCGAGTGGAGACGGGTATGTTGGGGAACTTCTTGAGTTGCAGCAAGGGTGTGAAGGACCCTTTGGAAGTTCCAGAGCTTAGGTGTGATTAGCCTCGAGACGCCTCAGCGGAAATGGGCCTCATCTCACCTGGAGGGGAGAACCTCCTGAATTTTCTCGAGTTGCGGCAGGTGCTCTCGACTTACGAAGGGGACCTGATGGACCCGCGCTGGTGGCCTCATGAAAGGCCAGTCCCCATGGGAGTTGCTCGGGGGCCTCTCGGGATTCCTCTTCCCTCGATGCCGGGGCCTAAGATCTTGTGTGGAGTCGGTGCTGGAACCTGAGGATTCCTCTCCAGTGCTGACATGGATCTTGGGGTACTTCTGGAGTCTCCCAGGGGAGTCAGTCCTCGTCTCGAGTGGGGGCATGCACGTGCGCTCCCGAGCTGTAGCAGGAGTGTCACGCTTCCCTTCTTGTGGATCAAGGGTTCAGGGGTTTACCTCGAGGCTTTCCCATGAGGCTTTCCCACGAGGCTTTCCCACAGGGCTGTCTCACGTGCCACCATTGTATGAGTCGATCCTCGGCTTGAAAGTCGAGGCAGTGCAGGGAAAACTGGTTTCCCTGGCTTGGACTGAGCATCTGGGGGACTCTGGGAATGGTGGCACGACCCTGGAGTTCCTCTCGCCTTTCCTGTGGAGAGCGCCTCCTCTTGAGATGCGACGGGAACGCCAGGAATACTTACCCGACCACGTATGGAAAGGATCCCTCCTCTGGAACTATGAGGCGGAAACGGGGCTCCTCTGGATGTGGGCGGGACTCTCGTGCTTCCTCTCGAGGGGAAACGGGTATGTCGAGGAACTTCTTGAGTTGCAGCAAGGGTGTGAAAGACGCTTTGGAAGTTCCAGAGGTTAGGTGTGATTAGTCTCGAGACGCCTCAGCACAAATGGGCCTCATGTCGCCTGAAGGGGAGAACCTCCTGAATTTTCTCGAGTTGCGGCAGGTGCTGTGGACTTAAGACGGGGTCCTCAGGGACCCGCTCTGGTGGCCTCAGGAAAGGCCAGTCACCATGCGAGTTGCTCGGGGGCCTCTCGGGATTCCTCTCCCGTCGATGCCGGCGCCTTATACCTTGTGTGGAGTCGGTGCCGGAACCTGAGAAAACCTCTCCAGTGCTTACATGGACCTTGGGGTACTTCTGGAGTCTCCCAGGTGAGTCAGTCCTCGTCTCTAGTGGATGCATGCACGTGCAATTTCCTCCAGAGCTGTAGCATCAGTGTCACCCTTCCCTTCGCGTGGATCCAGGAATCTGTGGCTTTCCGTGGAGGCTTTCTCACGAGGCTTTGCCACGAGGCTTTCCCACGACGTTTACCCACTGGGCTGTCTCACGTGCCACCGTGTTGTGAGTCGTCCTTGGCTTGAAAGTCGAGGCAGTGCTGGGAAACTGGTTTCCCTGTTATGGACTGAGCATCTGGGGGACTCTGGGAATGGTGGCACGACCCTGGAGTTCCTCTCGCCTTTCCTGTGGAGAGCGCCTCCTCTTGAGATTCGACGGGAACACCGGGAATTCTTTCCCGACCACGCAGGGAAAGGATCCCTCCTCTCGAGCTAGGAGGCAGAAACGGGGCTCCTCTGGATGTGCCCGGGACTCTCGTGCTTCCTCTCGAGTGGAGACGGGTATGTCGGGGAACTTCTTGAGTTGCAGCAAGGGTGTGAAGGACCCTTTGGAAGTTCCAGATGTTAGATGTGTTTAGCCTCAAGACGCCTCAGCGGAAATGGGCCTCATCTCGCCTGGAGGGGAGAACCTCCTGGATTTTTTCGAGTTGCGGCAGCTGCTCTCGACTTACGACGGGGACCTCAGGGACCCGCTCTGGTGGCCTCAGGAAAGGCCAGTCCCCATGCGAGTTGCTCGCGGGCCTCTCGGGATTCCTCTCCCTCAATGCCGGGGCGTAAGACCTTGTGAGGAGTCTGGTTCCGGAACCTGAGGATTCCTCTCCAGTGCCCACATGGATCTTGGGGTACTTCTGGAGTCTCCCCAGGGGAGTCAGTCCTCGTCTCGATTGGGGGCATGCACGAGCGCTTTCCTCCCGAGCAGTAGCAGCAGTGTCACGCTTCCCTTCGCGTGGATCAAGGGATCTGTGGCTTTCCCACGAGGCTTTCCCACAGGGCTGTCCCACGTGCCACCGTGGTGTGAGTGGATCCTCGGCTTGAAAGTCGAGGCAGTGCAGGGAAAACAGGTTTCCCTGGAATGGACTGAGATATCTGGGGGACTCTGGGAATGGTGGCACGACCCTGGAGTTCCTCTCGCCTTTCCTGTGGAGAGCGCCTCCTATTGAGATGCGACGGGAACGCGGGGAATTCTTTCCCAACCACGCAGGGAAAGGATCCCTCCTCTCGGAGCTAGGAGGCGGAAACGGGTCTCCTCTGGATGTGGGCAGGACTCTCGTGCTTCCTCTCGAGTGGAGACGGGAATGTCGGGGAACTTCATGAGTTGCAGCAAGGGTGTGAAGGACCCTTTGGAAGTTCCAGATGTTAGATGTGATTAGCCTCCAGATGCCTCAGCGGAAATGGGCCTCATCTTGCCTCTGAGGGTAGAACCTCCTGCATTTTCTCGAGTTGCGGCAGGTGCTCTCGACTTACGACAGGGACCTCAGGGACCCGCTCTGGTGGCCTCAAGGAAAGGCCAGTCCCCATGCGAGTTGCTCGGGGGCCTCTCGGGATTCCTCTCCCGTCGATGCCGGAGCCTAAGACCTTGCTTGGAGTCGGTGCCGGAACGTGAGGATTCCTCTCCAGTGCTGACATGGATCTTGGGCTACTTCTGGAGTCTCCCCAGGGGAGTCAGTCCTCGTCTCGAGTGGGGGCATGCACGTGCGCATTCCTCCCGAGCTGTAGCAGCAGTGTCACGCTTCCCTTCGCGTGGATCAAGGGATCTGCGGCTTTCCCTCGAGGCTTTCCCACGAGGCTTTCCCACAGGGCTGTCCCACGTGCCACCGTGATGTGAGTCGATCCTCGGCTTGAAAGTCGAGGCAGTGCAGGGAAAACAGGTTTCCCTGGAATGGACTGAGACATCTGGGGGACTCTGGGAATGGTAGGCATGACCCTGGAGTTACTCTCGCCTTTCCTGTGGAGAGCGCCTCCTCTTGAGATGCGACGGGAACGCCGGGAATTCTTTCCCGACCACGCAGCGAAAGGATCCCTACCTCTCGGAGCTAGGAGGCGGAAACGGGGCTCCTCTGGATGTGGGCGGGACTCTCGTGCTTCCTCTCGAGTGGAGACGGGTATGTCGGGGAACTTCTTGAGTTGCAGCAAGGGTGTGAAGGACCCTTTGGAAGTTCCAGAGCTTAGGTGTGATTAGCCTCGAGACGCCTCAGCGGAAATGGGCCTCATCTCGCCTGGAGGGGAGAACCTCCTGGAATTTTCTCGAGTTGCGGCAGGTGCTCTCGACTTACGAACGGGGACCTCATGGGACCCGCTGCTGGTGGCCTCATGGAAAGGCCAGTCCCCATGCGAGTTGCTCGGGGGCCTCTCGGGATTCCTCTCCCTCGATGCCGGGGCCTAAGATCTTGTGTGGAGTCGGTGCTGGAACCTGAGGATTCCTCTCCAGTGCTGACATGGATCTTGGGGTACTTCTGGAGTCTCCCAGGGGAGTCAGTCCTCGTCTCGAGTGGGGGCATGCACGTGCGCTTCCCCGAGCTGTAGCAGGCAGTGTCACGCTTCCCTTCTTGTGGATCAAGGGTTCAGGGTTTACCTCGAGGCTTTCCCATGAGGCTTTCCCACGAGGCTTTCCCACAGGGCTGTCTCACGTGCCACCGTTGTATGAGTCGATCCTCGGCTTGAAAGTCGAGGCAGTGCAGGGAAAACTGGTTTCCCTGGCTTGGACTGAGCATCTGGGGGACTCTGGGAATGGTGGCACGACCCTGGAGTTCCTCTCGCCTTTCCTGTGGAGAGCGCCTCCTCTTGAGATGCGACGGGAACGCCAGGAATACTTACCCGACCACGTATGGAAAGGATCCCTCCTCTGGAACTATGAGGCGGAAACGGGGCTCCTCTGGATGTGGGCGGGACTCTCGTGCTTCCTCTCGAGTGGAAACGGGTATGTCGAGGAACTTCTTGAGTTGCAGCAAGGGTGTGAAAGACGCTTTGGAAGTTCCAGAGGTTAGGTGTGATTAGTCTCGAGACGCCTCAGCACAAATGGGCCTCATGTCGCCTGAAGGGGAGAACCTCCTGAATTTTCTCGAGTTGCGGCAGGTGCTGTGGACTTAAGACGGGGTCCTCAGGGACCCGCTCTGGTGGCCTCAGGAAAGGCCAGTCACCATGCGAGTTGCTCGGGGCCTCTCGGGATTCCTCTCCCGTCGATGCCGGCGCCTTATACCTTGTGTGGAGTCGGTGCCGGAACCTGAGAAAACCTCTCCAGTGCTTACATGGATCCTTGGGGTACTTCTGGAGTCTCCCAGGTGAGTCAGTCCTCGTCTCTAGTGGATGCATGCACGTGCGCATTTCCTCCAGAGCTGTAGCAGCAGTGTCACGCTTCCCTTCGCGTGGATCCAAGGAATCTGTGGCTTTCCGTGGAGGCTTTCTCACGAGGCTTTGCCACGAGGCTTTCCCACGACGTTTACCCACGGGCTGTCTCCACGTGCCACCGTGGTGTGAGTCGATCCTTCGGCTTGAAAGTCGAGGCAGTGCTAGGGAAAACTGGTTTCCCTGGTAATGGACTGAGACATCTGGGGGACTCTGGGAATGGTGGCACGACCCTGGAGTTCCTCTCGCCTTTCCTGTGGAGAGCGCCTCCTCTTGAGATTGCGACGGGAACGCCGGGAATTCTTTCCCGACCACGCAGGGAAAGGATCCCTCCTCTCGAGCTAGGAGGCAGAAACGGGGCTCCTCTGGATGTGGGCGGACTCTCGTGCTTCCTCTCGAGTGGAGACGGGTATGTCGGGGAACTTCTTGAGTTGCAGCAAGGGTGTGAAGGACCCTTTGGAAGTTCCAGATGTTAGATGTGATTAGCCTCGAGACGCCTCAGCGGAAATGGGCCTCATCTCGCCTGGAGGGGAGAACCTCCTGGATTTTCTCGAGTTGCGGCAGGTGCTCTCGACTTACGACGGGGACCTCAGGGACCCGCTCTGGTGGCCTCAGGAAAGGCCAGTCCCCATGCGAGTTGCTCGGGGCCTCTCGGGATTCCTCTCCCCGTCGATGCCGGGGCCTAAGACCTTGTGTGGAGTCGGTGTCCGGAACCTGAGGATTCCTCTCCAGTGCTGACATGGATCTTGGGGTACTTCTGGAGTCTCCCCAGGGGAGTCAGTCCTCGTCTCGAGTGGGGGCATGCACGTGCGCTTTCCTCCCGAGCTGTAGCAGCAGTGTCACGCTTCCCTTCGCGTGGATCAAGGGATCTGTGGCTTTCCCCACGAGGCTTTCCCACAGGGCTGTCCCACGTGCCACCGTGGTGTGAGTCGATCCTCGGCTTGAAAGTCGAGGCAGTGCAGGGAAAACAGGTTTCCCTGGAATGGACTGAGATATCTGGGGGACTCTGGGAATGGTGGCACGACCCTGGAGTTCCTCTCGCCTTTCCTGTGGAGAGCGCCTCCTACTTGAGATGCGACGGGAACGCCGGGAATTCTTTCCCGAACCACGCAGGGAAAGGATCCCTCCTCTCGAGCTAGGAGGCGGAAACGGGTCTCCTCTGGATGTGGGCAGGACTCTCGTGCTTCCTCGAGTGGAGACGGGAATGTCGGGGAACTTCATTGAGTTGCAGCAAGGGTGTGAAGGACCCTTTGGAAGTTCCAGATGTTAGATGTGATTAGCCTCCAGACGCCTCAGCGGAAATGGGCCTCATCTTGCCTCTGGAGGGTAGAACCTCCTGCATTTTCTCGAGTTGCGGCAGGTGCTCTCGACTTACGACAGGGACCTCAGGGACCCGCTCTGGTGGCCTCAAGAAAGGCCAGTCCCCATGCGAGTTGCTCGGGGCCTCTCGGGATTCCTCTCCCGTCGATGCCGGAGCCTAAGACCTTGCTGTGGAGTCGGTGCCGGAACCTGAGGATTCCTCTCCAGTGCTGACATGGATCTTGGGCTACTTCTGGAGTCTCCCCAGGGGAGTCAGTCCTCGTCTCGAGTGGGGGCATGCACGTGCGCATTTCCTCCCGAGCTGTAGCAGCAGTGTCACGCTTCCCTTCGCGTGGATCAAGGGATCTGCGGCTTTCCCTCGAGGCTTTCCCACGAGGCTTTCCCACAGGGCTGTCCCACGTGCCACCGTGATGTGAGTCGATCCTCGGCTTGAAAGTCGAGGCAGTGCAGGGAAAACAGGTTTCCCTGGAATGGACTGAGACATCTGGGGGACTCTGGGAATGGTGGCACGACCCTGGAGTTACTCTCGCCTTTCCTGTGGAGAGCGCCTCCTCTTGAGATGCGACGGGAACGCCGGGAATTCTTTCCCGACCACGCAGCGGAAAGGATCCCACCTCTCGAGCTAGGAGGCGGAAACGGGGCTCCTCTGGATGTGGGCGGGACTCTCGTGCTTCCTCTCGAGTGGAGACGGGTATGTCGGGGAACTTCTTGAGTTGCAGCAAGGGTGTGAAGGACCCTTTGGAAGTTCCAGAGCTTAGGTGTGATTAGCCTCGAGACGCCTCAGCGGAAATGGGCCTCATCTCGCCTGGAGGGGAGAACCTCCTGGAATTTTCTCAAGTTGCGGCAGGTGCTCTCGACTTACGACAGGGGACCTCAGGGACCCGCGTCTGGTGGCCTCATGAAAGGCCAGTCCCCATGCGAGTTGCTCGGGGCCTCTCGGATTCCTCTTCCCTCGATGCCGGGGCCTAAGACCTTGTGTGGAGTCGGTGCCGGAACCTGAGGATTCCTCTCCAGTGCTGACATGGATCTTGGGGTACTTCTGGAGTCTCCCCAGGGGAGTCAGTCCTCGTCTCGAGTGGGGCATGCACGTGCGCTTTCCTCCGAGCTGTAGCAGCAGTGTCACGCTTCCCTTCGGTGGATCAAGGTCAGGGTTTACCTCGAGGCTTTCCATGAGGCTTTCCCACGAGGCTTTCCCACAGGGCTGTCCCACGTGCCACCGTTGTGTGAGTCGATCCTCGGCTTGAAAGTCGAGGCAGTGCAGGGAAAACTAGGTTTCCCTGGACTGGACTGAGACATCTGGGGACTCTGGGAATGGTGGCACGACCCTGGAGTTCCTCTCGCCTTTCCTGTGGAGAGCGCCTCCTCTTGAGATGCGACGGGAACGCCAGGGAATTCTTACCCGACCACGCATGGAAAGGATCCCTCCTCTGGAAGCTATGGAGGCGGAAACGGGGCTCCTCTGGATGTGGGCGGGACTCTCGTGCTTCCTCTCGAGTGGGAAGACGGGTATGTCGGGGAACTTCTTGAGTTGCAGCAAGGGTGTGAAAGACCCTTTGGAAGTTCCAGAGGTTAGGTGTGATTAGCCTCGAGACGCCTCAGCGAAAATGGGCCTCATCTCGCCTGGAGGGGAGAACCTCCTGAATTTTCTCGAGTTGCGGCAGGTGCTGCTCGGACTTACGACGGGGACCTCAGGGACCCGCTCTGGTGGCCTCAGGAAAGGCCAGTCACCATGCGAGTTGCTCGGGGGCCTCTCGGGATTCCTCTCCCGTCGATGCCGGGCCTAAGACCTTGTGTGGAGTCGGTGCCGGAACCTGAGGATTCCTCTCCAGTGCTGACATGGATCTTGGGGTACTTCTGGAGTCTCCCCAGGGAGTCAGTCCTCGTCTCGAGTGGGGGCATGCACGTGCGCTTTCCTCCCGAGCTGTAGCAGCAGTGTCACGCTTCCCTTCGCGTGGATCAAGGGATCTGTGGCTTTCCTCGAGGCTTTCCCACGAGGCTTTCCCACGAGGCTTTCCCACAGGGCTGTCCCACGTGCCACCGTGTGTGAGTCGATCCTCGGCTTGAAAGTCGAGGCAGTGCTAGGGAAAACTAGGTTTCCCTGTATGGACTGAGACATCTGGGGGACTCTGGGAATGGTGGCACGACCCTGGAGTTCCTCTCGCCTTTCCTGTGGAGAGCGCCTCCTCTTGAGATGCGACGGAAACGCCGGGAATTCTTTCCCGACCACGCAGGGAAAGGATCCCTCCTCTCGAGCTAGGAGGCGGAAACGGGGCTCCTCTGGATGTGGGCGGGACTCTCGTGCTTCCTCTCGAGTGGAGACGGGTATGTCGGGGAACTTCTTGAGTTGCAGCAAGGGTGTGAAGGACCCTTTGGAAGTTCCAGATGGTTAGGTGTGATTAGCCTCGAGACGCCTCAGCGAAATGGGCCTCATCTCGCCTGGAGGGGAGAACCTCCTGGATTTTCTCGAGTTGCGGCAGGTGCTCTCGACTTACGACGGGGACCTCAGGGACCCGCTCTGGTGGCCTCAGGAAAGGCCAGTCCCCATGCGAGTTGCTCGGGGCCTCTCGGGATTCCTCTCCCGTCGATGCCGGGTCCTAAGACCTTGTGTGGAGTCGGCAGGAACCTGAGGATTCCTCTCCAGTGCTGACATGGATCTTGGGGTACTTTCTGGAGTCTCCCCAGGGAGTCAGTCCTCGTCTCGAGTGGGGGCATGCACGTGCGCTTTCCTCCCGAGCTGTAGCAGCAGTGTCACGCTTCCCTTCGCGTGGATCAAGGGATCTGTGGCTTCCCCCGAGCTTTCCCACGAGGCTTTCCCACGAGGCTTTCCCACAGGGCTGTCCCACGTGCCACCGTGGTGTGAGTCGATCCTCGGCTTGAAAGTCGAGGCAGTGCAGGGAAAACAGGTTTCCCTGGAATGGACTGAGACATCTGGGGGACTCTGGAATGGTGGCACGACCCTGGAGTTCCTCTCGCCTTTCCTGTGGAGAGCGCCTCCTCTTGAGATGCGACGGGAACGCGGGGAATTCTTTCCCGACCACGCAGGGAAAGGATCCCTCCTCTCGAGCTAGGAGCGGAAACGGGTCTCCTCTGGATGTGGGCAGGACTCTCGTGCTTCCTCTCGAGTGGAGACGGGGTATGTCGGGGAACTTCTTGAGTTGCAGCAAGGGTGTGAAGGACCCTTTGGAAGTTCCAGATGTTAGGTGTGATTAGCCTCGAGACGCCTCAGCGGAAATGGCCTCATCTCGCCTGGAGGGGAGAACCTCCTGGATTTTCTCGAGTTGCGGCAGGTGCTCTCGACTTACAGACGGGGACCTCAGGGACCCGCTCTGGTGGCCTCAGGAAAGGCCAGTCCCCATGCGAGTTGCTACGGGGCCTCTCGGGATTCCTCTCCCGTCGATGCCGGGCCTAGACCTTGTGTGGAGTCGGTGCCGGAACCTGAGGATTCCTCTCCAGTGCTGACATGGATCTTGGGGTACTTCTGGAGTCTCCCCAGGGGAGTCAGTCCTCGTCTCGAGTGGAGGGCATGCACGTGCGCGTTCCTCCCGAGCTGTAGCAGCAGTGTCACGCTTCCTTCGCGTGTCAAGGGTTCTGTGGCTTTCCCGAGGCTTCCCACGAGGCTTTCCACGAGGCTTTCCACAGGGCTGTCCCACGTGCCACCCGTGGTGTGAGTCGATCCTCGGCTTGAAAGTCGAGGCAGTGCAGGGAAAACAGGTTTCCCTGGAATGGACTGAGACATCTGGGGGACTCTGGGAATGGTGGCACGACCCTGGAGTTCCTCTCGCCTTTCCTGTGGAGAGCGCCTCCTCTTGAGATGCGACGGAACGCCGGGAATTCTTTCCGACGACGCAGGGAAAGGATCCCCTCTATAGGAGGCGGAAACGGGGCTCCTCTGGATGTGGGCGGACTCTCGTGTGCTTCCTCTCGAGTGGAGACGGGTGTGTCGGGGAACTTCTTGAGTTGGCAGCAAGGGTGTGAAGGACCCTTTGGAAGTTCCAGAGTTAGGTGTGATTAGCCTCAAAGACGCTCAGCGGAAATGGGCCTCATCTCGCCTGGAGGGGAGAACCTCCTGGATTTTCTCGAGTTGCGGCAGGTGCTCTCGACTTACGACGGGGACCTCAGGGACCCGCTCTGGTGGCCTCAGGAAAGGCCAGTCCCCATGCGAGTTGCTCGGGGGCCTCTCGGGATTCCTCTCCCCGTCGATGCCGGGGCGTAAGACCATTGTGTGGAGTCGGTGTCGGAACCTGAGGATTCCTCTCCAGTGCTGACATGGATCTTGGGGTACTTCTGGAGTCTCTAAGGGGAGTCAGTCCTCGTCTCGAGTTGGGGGCATGCACGTGCGTTTTCCTCCGAGCTGTAGCAGCAGTGTCACGCTTCCCTTCGCGTGGATCAAGGGATCTAGGCTTTCCCTCAAGGCTTTCCACGAGGCTTTCCCACGAGGCTTTCCTCTTTCCCACAGGGCTGTCCCACGTGCCACCGTGGTGTGAGTCGATCCTCGGGCTTGAAAGTCGAGGCAGTGCAGGGAAAACAGGTTTCCCTGGAATGGACTGAGACATCTGGGGACTCTGGGAATGGTGGCACGACCCTGGAGTTCTCTCGCCTTTCCTGTGGAGAGCGCCTCCTCTGAGATGCGACGGGAACACCGGGAATTATTTTCCGACCACGCAGGGAAAGGATCCCTCCTCTCGGATAGGAGGCGGAAACGGGGCTCCTCTGGATGTGGGCGGACTCTCGTGCTTCCTCTCGAGTGGAGACGGGTATGTCGGGGAACTTCTTGAGTTGCAGCAAGGGTGTGAAGGACCCTTTGGAAGTTCCAGATGTTAGATGTGATTAGCCTCAA
>NW_017214766.1:0-14435 GCF_001704415.2 Capra hircus
GTGTGAGTCGATCCTCGGCTTGAAAGTCGAGGCAGTGCAGGGAAAAACAGGTTCCTCTGGAATGGACTGTGACATCTGGGGGACTCTTGGAATGGTGGGTACGACCCTGGAGTTCCGCTCGCCTTTCCTGTGGAGAGCGCCTCCTCTTGAGATGGGACGGGAACGCCGGGAATTCTTTCCGACCAAGCAGGGAAAGGATCCGTCATCTCGAGGTCCGAGGCAGAAACGGGGCTCCTCTGGATGTGGGCGGGACCCTCGTGCTTCCTCTGGAGGGAGACGGTATGTCGGGGAACTTCTTGAGTTTCAGCAAGGTTGTGAAGGAACCTTTGGAATTTCCAGAGTTTAGGTGTGATTAGCCTCGAGTGCCTCAGCGGAAATTGGCCTCATCTTGCCTGGAGGGGAGAACCTCCTGGATTTTCTCGAATTGTGGCAGGTGTTCTCAACGTACGCTGGGACCTCAGGGACCCGCTCTGGTGGCGTCAGGAAAGGCCAGTTCCCATCCCGAGTGGCTACGGGGCCTCTTCAGGATTCCTCTCCCGTCGATGGTGGGGCCTAAGACCTTGTGTGAAGTCGAGGCCGGTACCTGAGGATTCCTCTCCCGTGGTGACATGGTTCTTGGGGTACTTCTTGAGTCTCCCCAGGGGTGTCAGTCCTCTTCTCAGCGGGATCATGCAAGAACGCTTACCTCCTGAGCTGCAGTAGCAGTGTCACGCTGCCCGTCGCGTGGGATCAAGAGATCTATGTCTTTCCCTCGAGGTATTTCTCACGGGGCTTTCCCTCGAGGCTTTCCCACGAGGCTTTCCCAACCATCGCTGTCCCACGTGCCACCATGGTGCCAGTCGATCCTCGGCGTGAAAATCAAGGCAGTGCAGGGAAAACAGGTTCCTCTGGAATGGACTGAGACATCTGGGGGACTCTTGGAATTGTGGCACGACCCTGGAGTTCCCTCTCGCCTTTCCTGTGGAGAGCGCCTCTTCTTGAGATGCGGTGGGAACGCCGGGAATACTTTCCCGACCAAGCAGGGAAAGTCCCGTGGTCCAGCCCCGGTGGATCCAGCGTGATTCGAAGGTGGGGACGTAGTCGTCGTCTTTGGAAATATACATATTTAATCCCAGATATAAAGAGATTAGAAATGGATTGTGTAGTAGGAAGATTATTGGAGAAAAAGAGGCTGAATAACTTGGATTACGTGGAATAGCATCCATCCTCCAGTAGAGAATTCAGCCAGAAAAACGGGAGCAAAAAAGAAGCGACATGGGGGAATCAGTCTTTCCGGAAACTGATCTGATTTCTTTATTTTTGGTTTTGCTTGTATACCTCTTGTTACACATAGGGATGAATACAGAGTCACGCAGGAGTCGGCATCCTGACCTTTATCAAAATCAGGTGCTTCACATAAATGTATAAAAAAAAAGGTCTTAGGGATCTTACATCATCTTCTGGCCATGAATGAGACCTGCTGACATTTTATGATCCTTTCTTTCTGATAACCAAATAAACTTATTTCTTCCAAGGGTGTTTTTTCTTAAACCAGGCACCACCCTCCAAATAAAGTTACATTCCTATAGGGTGAGGGTGTAGTGAGTTACAATCAAAGAAAGGAATTTATTTAACCCAAGGTTAACATGATTAGTCTTAAAGGTGAATTCTTATTTCTCCTATATGCTTAAAGGTTAATACTTATTTCTCCTATATACTAGTTATATTCATTATAAGGGTAGGGAACATGGAGATTTATCAGCAAACATCAGCCTAACAAATGAAAATCCTTTCATCAATTCTCCCCTTAAGATCTATTTAGTCTTAAGATATGATAAAGTTACATTCTTACATAGAAAGGACACAGTGATATATAACAAAGTACAGTGATCTATTACAAAAGTGAAAATCCATTAACTCAAAAAGTCTAGTATTGCTAACATCAAAAACTGCTATATTTCCTTTGCTATATTCCAAATACATTGATTAATATATTCCCAAGTGCCTAAGGATATGGAGGCCTGGTGGCAATCATTGACTCAACAAGAAGAAAAAGTCCTATGCTAATTAAGACTCTCAAAATACTCCAAAACTCTCTGTGCTGTTTACAGTTGAGAGGCAGTAAACAATCTTGTGCCTAGTGGCAGCAGTATGGATAATCCTGTCACACAAGCTGGTCTGTCAGCAGAGAGGTTTGACCTAAAATATCCTTGTCCCACCCAGAGCAGGGAATTAGCAGCAATTTTTGACACAACAAATGAAGAACCCTTCACCAATATAATTCCTAACCAACTATACTAATAATTTCTAACTCCCCAAAATAATTTGCCTTTAGTAAGTCTAAAACATCTCATGCCTCTCAGGTTGGGAGGCTGTAAACAATCACATGTGGCCGGACAAACCTATAAAGGTGGGCTAGATAACCTTCAGAGGAGTCGGCAAGCTGAAACACTCTTGTCATGCCCAAGAATATTTATTGCCTTGAAGCTGCACGTTTACTTCTTCTCCGAGAGAAACAGTTATGGGGGAGAGCCCCCGTAAAGTCAGAAGTGTAGGTGAGAGCATAAAACAGACTCTGGTTTTGGGGTTCGATGCTCGGGAACAGGGGGTTACCTGAGGCTTGATCACGCCTTTGCGCATGCCAAGCCTCCTTCCTCATGACCTTTGCCATAGGCGGAATTCCTCACGCTGGTCCCCGGAAGGAAAGGATCCCTCATCTCGAGCGACGAGGCGGAAACGCGCCTCCTGTGGATGTAGGGGGGACCATCTTGCTTATTCTCGAGTGGAGACGGGTATGTCGGGGAACTTCTTGAGTTGCAGCAAGGGTGTAAAGTACCTTTTGGAAGTTCCAGAGGTTAGGTGTGATTAGCCTCGAGACACCTCAGTGGAAATGGGCCTCATCTCGCCTGGAGGGGAGAACCTCCTGGATTTTCTCGAGTTGCGGCAGGTGCTCTCGACTTACGACGGGGACCTCAGGGGCCAGCTCTGGTGGCCTCAGGAAAGGCCAGTCCCCATTCAAGTTTCTAGGGGGCCTCTCAGGATTCCTCTCCTGTCGATGCCGGGGCCTAAGACCTTGTGTGAAGTCGGGGCTGGAACCTGAAGATTCCTCTCCAGTGCTGACATGGATCTTGTGGTACTTCTGGAGTCTCCCCAGGGGAGTCAGTCCTCGTCTCGAGTGGGGGCATGCACGTGCGCTTTCCTCCTGAGCGGTAGCAGCAGTGTCACACTTCCCGTCGCGTGGATCAAGGGATCTGTGGCTTTCCCTCTAGGCTTTCCCATGAGGCTTTCCCACAGGGCTGTCCCACATGCCACCTTGGTGTGAGACGATCCTCGGCGTGAAAGTCATGGCAGTGCAGGGAAAACAGGTTCCTCTGGAATGGACTGAGACATCTGGGGAACTCTTGGAATGGTGGCACGACCCTGGAGTTCCTCTGGCCTTTCCTGTGGAGAGCACTTCCTCTTGAGATGCGACGGGAACGCCAGGAATTCTTTCCCGACCACGCAGGGAAAGGATCCCTCCTCTCTAGATACGAGGCGGAAACGGGGCTCCTCTGGATGTGGGTGGGACCCTCGTGCTTCATCTCGAGTGGAGACGGGTATGTTGGTGATCTTCTTGACTTGCCTGCAGGGGTGTCAAAGACCCTTTGGAAGTTCCAGAGGTTAGGTGTGATTAGCCTCGAGATGCCTCAGGGGAAATGGGCCTCATCTCGCCTGGAGGGGAGAACCTCCTGGATTATCTTGAGTTGGAGCAGGTGCTCTCGTCTTAGCATGGGGACCTCAGGGACCCGCTCCTGTGGCCTCAGAAAAGGCCAGTGCCCATGGGAGTTGCTAGGGGGCCTCTCAGGATTCCTCTCACGTCGATGCCGGGGCCTAAGACCTCGTGTGGAGAGCCCGAGCGGAGGCGGCGCGGAGCGTTTCGGTTCTCAGTGCCTGGGGCACCGGTGTGTGGTGTGAGGCTGCGGCGGAGCCTCTACACTGAAGGTGCGAGAGGTTGGCAGCTTCGATTGAAGCACATCGAGCGGCGACAGCAGTGAAAGTCATGAGCGACAGCGGCGAGGAGAACTACGGCGAGGGGGAATCCCGTTCTGCTTCCAGAAGCGGAAGTGCTCATGGATCTGGGAAATCTGCAAGTCATACCCCTGCAAGGTCTCGCTCCAAGGAAGATTCCAGGCGTTCCAGATCAAAGTCCAGGTCCAGATCGGAATCTAGGTCTAGATCCAGAAGAAGTTCTCTGGAGGCATTATACAAGGTCACGATCTCGGTCCCGGTCCCATAGAAGATCTCGTAGCAGATCTTACAGCAGAGATTATCGAAGATGGCATAGCCACAGTCATTCTCCCATGTCTACTCGCTGGCGTCATGTTGGGAATCGGGCAAATCCTGATCCTAACTGTTGTCTTGGAGTATTTGGATTGAGCTTGTATACTACAGAAAGAGATCTAAGAGGAATGTTCTCTAAATATGGCCCAATTGCTGATGTATCTATTGTATATGACCAGCAGTCTAGACGTTCAAGAGGATTTGCCTTTGTATACTTTGAAAATGTAGATGATGCCAAGGAAGCAAAAGAGCGTGCCAATGGAATGGAGCTTGATGGATGTAGGATCAGAGTTGACTTCTCCATAACGAAAAGACCACATACTCCAACAGCAGGAATTTACATGGGGAGACCTACCTATGGCAGCTCACGCCGTCAAGATTACTATGACAGAGGATATGATCGAGGCTATGATGATCGGGACTATTACAGCAGATCGTACAGAGGAGGAGGAGGAGGAGGAGGAGGAGGATGGAGAGCTGCTCAAGACAGGGATCAGAAATACAGAAGACGGTCACCTTCTCCCTACTATAGTCGTGGAGGATACAGATCACGTTCCAGATCTCGATCATACTCACCTCATCGCTATTAAAGCATGAAGATGAAGACTTTCTGAAACCTGCCCTAGAGTTGGGATATTGTTTGTGGACAATATTTTTTATTGTCTCCTGTTTAAAAAGTGAACAGTGCCTGGTGAAGTTAGGTGACTTTTACACCTTTTATGATGACTACTTTTGGTGGAGTTGAAATGCTGTTTTCATTCTGCATTTGTGTAGTTCGGTGCTTTGTTCAAAGTTAAGTGTTTTCAGAAAAGTATGTTTTACATGTATTTTTTTACAGTCTAAAATTTTGACTGCTGAGAAGTTTCTATTGTACAGAACTTCATTTAAATGGTTTTTCTACTGAATACAGGGTATTCTGAAGATTGAAGCCTGTGTGTAAAATGCTACCAAATGGCAAAAAGCAACAATAACGTTTGGTTTTTACTTTTCTTTCTAACATATCAATGCTTAGGAGAACTGTTCTGATTAGATTGTCAGTAGTAAATTAAAGAAAAAAATGCCCGTTTTCCTCGAGTCCATGAAACATACCATACTTAATATACCTGCAGTTAAGTGATAAAAATTACGCTCTGTAACTCTATACTGCTAGTGTTAAAAACTAAAGATCTTTCAATACAGCAAATGCTTAATGCTTATATAAATGTGACTTTGACAGCCTTTATGTAATCTGTATTATACATAGCAGGGAATAAGATGAGTTGCACAATGTATGCCTTAAAAAGGCTATTTCTTAAAGCTGTTAGAAGGGGATAATGGTATTTCAATTAGTAATCAGCAAGTGAAAATAATATTCCACCACAAATGTACTCTTGTTCTTCCTAGCTTTTAAGACTATATGGAAAAACTGGGTGGTTCAGAGTTTTGAGAAAAAAGAAGGGAACACTACACATGTGTTGTGGATGATCTGAAGACTTTGCCTGTTCATTTTTTAAATACTAATTTCAGGTTCTTTGCTTACCAAAGGAGGCCCAATTTCACTCAAAAGTTTTGAGAACTGTGTTTAAATAAATGCAAAGAAAAGAGTAAAAAGGAAAGAAAAAAAAAAGACCTTGCGAGGAGTTGGGGCAGGAACCTGAGGATTCCTCTACAGTGCTGACATGGATCTTGGGGTAGCTCTGGAGCCCCCCCAGGGAAGTCAGTCTTCTTCTCGAATGGGGGCATGCACGTGCGCTTTCCTGCCGAGCTGTAGCAGCAGTGTCACGCTTCCGGTCGCGTGGATCAAGTGATCTGTGGCTTTTCCTCCAGGCTTTACCATCGAGGCTATCCCAGAGGGCTGTCCCACATGCCGCCGAGGTGTGAGTCGAACCTCGGCGTGAAAGTCGAGGCAGTGCAGGGAAAACAGGTTCCTCTGGAATGGACTGAGACATCTAGGGGACTCTTGGAATGGTGGCACGACTCTGGAGTTCCTCTCGCATTTCCTGTGGAGAGCGCCTCCACTTGAGATGCGACGGGAACGCCGGGAATTCTTTCTCGACGAAGCAGGGAAAGGATCCCACATCTCGAGCTACGAGGCGGAAAGGGGCTCCTCTGGATGTGGGCGGGACCCTCGTGCTTCCTATCGAGAGGAGACGGGTATGTCAGGGAACTTCTTGAGTGGCAGCAAGGGTGTGAAGGACCCTTTGGAAGTTCCAGAGGTTAGGTGTGATTAGCCTCCAGACGCTTCAGCGGAAATGGGCCTCATCTCGCCTGGAGGGGAGAACCTCCTGGATTTTCTCGAGTTGCGGCAGGTGCTCTCCACTTACGACGGGGACCTCAGGGACCCGCTCTGGTGGCCTCAGGAAAGGCCAGTCCACATGCGAGTTGCTCGGGGGCCTCTCGGGATTCCTCTACCATCGAGGCCGGGGCCTAAGACCTTGTGTGGAGTCGGTGCCGGAACCTGAGGATTCTTCTGCAGTGCTGACATGGATCTTGGGGTACTTCTGGAGTCTCCCCAGGGGAGTCAGTCCTCGTTTGACTGGGCGCATGCACGTGCGCTTACCTCCGGAGCTGTGGCAGCAGTGTCATGCTTCCCTTCGCGAGGATCAAGGGATCTGTGGCTTTCCCACGAGGCTTTCCCACAGGGCTATCCCACGTGCCACCGTGGTGTGAGTCGATCGATGGCTTGAAAGTCAACACAGTGCAAGGAAAACAGGTTTCCCTGGAATGGACTGAGACATCTGGCGAATCTGGGAATGGTGGCACGACCCTGGACTTCCTCTCGACTTTCCTGTGGAGAGCGCCTCCTCTTGAGATGCGACGGGAACGCCGGGAATTCTTTCCCGACCACTCAGGGAAAGGATCCCTTCTCTCGAGCTAGGAGGCGGAAACGGTGCTCCTCTGTATGTGGGCGGGACTCTCGTGCTTCCTCTCGAGTGGAGACGGCTATGTCGGCGAAATTCTGGATTTGCAGCAAGGGTGTAAAGGACCCTTTGGAAGTTCCAGAGGTTAGGTGTGATTAGCCTCGAGACGCCTCAGTGGAAATGGTCCTCATGTTGCCAGGAGGGGAGAACCGCCTGGATTTTCTCGAGTTGCGGCATGTGCTCTCGACTTTCGACGGGGACCTCAGGGACCCGCTCTGGTGGCCTCAGGAAAGGCCAGTCCCTATGCGAGTTGCTCGGGGGCCTCTGGGGATTCCTCTCCCATCGATGCCAGGGACTAGACCTTGTGTGGAGTCGGTGCCGGAACTTGAGCATTCCTCTGCAGTGCTGACATGGATCTTGGGGTACTTCTGAAGTCTCCCCAGGGGAGTCAGTCCTCGTCTCGAGTGGGGGCATGCTCGTGCGCTTTCCTCCCGAGGTGTAGCAGCATTGTCACGCTTCCCGGCGAGTGAATCAAGGGATCTGTGTCTTTTCCTTGAGGCTTTCCCTCGAGGCTTTCCCACGAGGCTTTCCCACAGGGCTGTCCCACGTGCCACCGTGGTGTGAGTTGATCCTCTGCTGAAAGTCGAGACAGTGCAGGGAAAACAGGTTTCCCTTGAATGGACTTAGACATCTGGGGAACTCTGGGAATGGTGGCACGACCCAGGAGTTCCTCTCGCCTTTCCTGTGGAGAGCGCCTCCTCTTTAGATGGGACGGGAACTCCGGGAATTCTTTCCGGACCACGCAGGGAAAGGATGCATCCTCTCGAGCTATGAGGCAGAAACGGGGCTCCTCTGGATGTGGGCGGGACTCTCATGCTTCCTCTCGAGGGGAGACGGGTATGTCGGGAACTTCTTGAGTTGCAGCAAGTGTGTGAAGGACCCTTTGGAAGTTCCAGAGGTTAGGTGTGATTAACCTCGAGACGCCTCAGCAGAAAAGTGCCTCATCTCGCCTGGAGGGGAGAACCTCCTGGATTTTCTCGAGGTGCGGCAGGTGCTGTCGACTTACGACGGGGACCTCAGGGCCCCGCTCTGGTGGCCTGAGTAAAGGCCAGTCCCCATTCGAGATGTTTGGGGGCCGCTCGGAATTCCTCTACCGTCGATGCCGAGGCCTAAGACTTTGAGTGGAGTCGGTGACGCAACCTGAGGATTCCTCTCCACTGCTGACATGGATCTTGGGGTACTTCTAGTGTCTCCCCAGGGGAGTCAGTCCTCGTCTCGAGTGGCGGCATGCAGTTCGATTCCCTCCCCAGCTGTAACAGCAGTGTCACGCTTCCCGTCGAGTGGATCAAGGGATCAGTGTCTTTCCCTTGAGGCTATCACATGAGGCTTTCCCAGGAGGCTTTCCCACAGGGCTGTCCCACGTGCCACCGTGGTGTGAGTCGATCCTCGGCATGAAATCGAGGCAGTGCAGGGAAAACAGTATTCCCTGGAATGGACTGAGACATCTGGGGGACTCTGGGAATGGTGGCACGAGTCTTGAGTTCCTCTCGCCTTTCCTGAGGAGACCGCCTCCTCATGAGATGCGACGGGAATGCAGGCAATTCTTTCCCAACCACGCAGGGAAAGGATCCATCCTCTCGAGCTAAGAGGCATAAACGGTGCTCCTCTGGATGTGGGCGGGACTCTCGTGCTTCCTCTCCAGTGGAGACGGTTATGTCGGGGAACTTCTTGAGTTGCAGCAAGGGTGTGAAGGACCCTTTGGAAGTTCCAGAGGTTAGGTGTGATTAACCTCGAGACGCCTCAGTGGAAATGGGCCTCATCTCGCCTGGAGGGGAGAACCTCCTGGATTTTTTCGAGTTGGGGCAGGTGCTCTCGACTTACGAAAGGGACCTCAGGGACCCGTTCTGGTGGCCTCAGCAAAGGCCGGTCCCCATGCGAGATGCTTGGGGGCTTCTCGTTATTCCTCTACCTTCGATGTCGGGGCCTAAGACCTTGTGTGGAGTTGGTGCCGAAATCTGAGGATTCATCTGCAGTGCTGACATGGATCTTGGGGTACTTCAGGAGTCTACCCAGGGGAGTCAGTGCTCGTCTCGAGTGTGGGCATGCAGTTCGATACCCTCCCGAGCTGTAGCAGCAGTGTCACGCTTCCCGTCGAGTAGATCAAGGGATCTGTGGCTTTCCCTCGAGGCTTTCCCACGAGGCTTTCCCACAGGACTGTCCCACGTGCCACCGTGGTGTGAGTCGATCCTCGGCTTGAAAGTCGAGGCAGTGCAAGGAAAACAGTTTTCCCTGGAATGGACTGAGACATCTGGGGGAATCTGGGAATGGTTGCACGACCCTGGAGTTCCTCTCGCCTTTCCTGTGGAGAGTGCCTCCACTTCAGATGTGACGGGAACGCCGGGAATTCTTTCCCGCACACGCAGGGAAAGGATCCCTGCTCTTGAGCTTTGAGGCGAAATCGGGGCTCCTCTGGATGTGGGCAGGACTCTCGTGCTTCCTCTCGAGAGGAGACGGGTATGTCGGGGATCTTCTTGAGCTGCAGCAAGGGTGTGAAGGACCCTTTGGAATTTCCCGAGGCTGGTGTGATTAGCCTCGAGACGTCTGTGCGGAAATGGGCTTCATCTCGCCTGGAGGGGAGAACCTCCTGGATTTTCTCGAGTTGCGGCAGGTGCTCTCGACTTACGACGGGGACCTCAGGGACCCGTTCTGGTGGCCTCAGGAAAGGCCAGTGCCCATGCAAGTTGCTCGGGGGCCTCTCGGGATTCCTCTCCCGTAGATGCCGGGGCCTAAGACCTTGTGTGGAGTCGGTGCCGGAACCTGAGG
The DNA here is from genome assembly GCF_001704415.2 of Capra hircus. Lineage (NCBI taxonomy): Eukaryota > Metazoa > Chordata > Mammalia > Artiodactyla > Bovidae > Capra > Capra hircus. The sequence continues at coordinate 9,963 of NW_017214766.1, forward strand.
ACTCCTCTCGCAGAGCTAACATGGATCTTGGGGTACTTCTGGAGTCTCCCCAGGGGAGTCAGTCCTCGTCTCGAGTGGGGGCATGCACGTGCGCTTTCCTCCCAAGCTGTAGCAGCAGTGTCACGCTTCACATCGCGTGGATCAAGGGATCTGTGCCTTTCCCTCCAGGCTTTCCCACGAGGCTTTCCCTCGAGGCTTTCCCACAGGGCTGTCCCATGTGCCACCGTGGTGTGAATGCATCTTCGGCTTGAAAGTCGAGGCAGTGCAGGGAAAACAGATTTCCCTGGAATGGACTGAGACATCTGGGGGACTCTGGGAATGGTGGCACGACCCTGGAGTTCCTCTCGCCTTTCCTGTGGAGAGCGCCTCCTCTTGAGATGCGATGGAAGGCTTGGAATTCTTTGCCGAACACGCAGGGAAAGGATTCCACCTCTCGAGCTATCAGGCGGAAACGGGGCTCCTCTGGATGTGGGCGGGACTCTCGTGCTTCCTCTCGAGTGGAGACGGGTATGTCGGGGAACTTCTTGAGTTGCAGAAAGGGTGTGAAGGACCCTTTGGAAGTTCCAGAGGTTAGGTGTGATTAGCCTCGAGACGCCTCAGCGGAAATGGTCCTCATCTCCCCTGGAGGGGAGAACCTCCTGGATTTTCACGAGTTGTGGCAGGTGGTCTCGACTTACGACGGGGACCTCAGGGACCCGTTCTGGTGGCCTCAGGAAAGGCCAGTGCCCATGCGAGTTGCTCGCGGGCCTCTCGGGATTCCTCTCCCGTCGATGCCGGGGCCTAAGACCTTGTGTGGAGTCGGTGCCGGAACCTGAGAATTCCTCTGCAGTGCTGACATGGATCTTGGGGTACTACTGGAGTCTCCCCAGGGGAGTCAGTCCTCGGCTCGAGTGGGGGCATGCACGTGCGCTTTCCTCCCGAGCTGTAACAGCAGTGTCACGCTTCCCTTCGCGTGGATCAAGGGATCTGTGGCTTTCCCTCGAGGCTTTCCCATGCGACTTTCCCACGTGGCTTTCCCACAGGGCTGTCCCAGGTGCCACCGTGTTGTGAGTCGATCCTCGGCTTGAAAGTTGAGGCAGAGCAGGGAAAACAGGTGTCCCTGGAATGGACTGAGACATCTGGGGGACTCTGGAATGGTGGCACGACCCTGGAGTTCCTCTCGCCTCTCCTGTGGAGAGCGCCTCCACTTGGGATGCAAGGGGAACACAGGGAATTCATTCCCGACCACGCAGGGAAAGGATCCCTCCTGTCGAGCTAGGAGGCGGAATCGGCGCTCCTTTGTATGTGAGCGGGACTCTCGTTCTTCCTCTCCAGTGGAGACGGGTATGTCGGGAACTTCTTGAGTTGCAGCAAGGGTGTGAAGGACCCTTTCGAAGTTCCAGAGGTTAGATGTGATTAGCCTCGAGCCCCCTCAGCGGAAAATTGGCCTCATCTCGCCTGGAGGGGAGAACCTCCTGGATTTTCTCGAGTTGCAGCAGGTGGTCTCGACTTACGATGGGGACCTCAGGGACCCGCTCTGTTGGCCTCAGGAAAGGCCAGTCCCCATGCGAGTTGCTCGGGTGCCTCTCGGGATTCCTCTCCCTGATGCCGGGACCTAAGACCTTGTGTGGAGTCGGTGCCGGAACCTGAGAATTCCTCTGCCAGTGCTGACATGGGTCTTTGGGGGACTTCTGGAGTCTCCCCAGGGGAGTCAGTCCTCGTCTCGAGTGGGGGCATGCACGTGGCGCTTTCCTCCCGAGCTGTAGCCAGCAGTGTCACGGCTTCCCTTTGCGTGGATCAAGGGATCTGTGGCTTTCCCTCGAGGCTTTCCCACGAGGCTTTACCTCGAGGCTTTCCAACAGGGCTGTCCCTCGTGCCACCGTGGTGTAGGTCGATCGTCGGCTTGAAAGTCGAGGCAGTGCAGGGAAAACAGGTTTCCCTGGAATGGACTGAGAAATCTGGGGGACTCTGGGAATGGTGGCACGACCCCTGGAGTCCCTCTCGCCTTTCCTGTGGAGAGCGCCTCCTCTTGAGATGCGACGGGAACGCCGGGAATCTTTCCCGACCACGCAGGGAAAGGACCCCTCCATTTCGAGCTAGAAGCGGAAACGGGCTCCTCTGGATGTGGGCGGGACTCTCGTGCTTCCTCTCGAGGGAGACGGGTATGTCGGGAACTTCTTGAGTTGCAGCAAGGGTGTGAAGGACCCTTTGGAAGTTTCCAGAGGTTTAGGTGTGATTAGCCTCGAGGCGCCTCAGCGGAAATGGCCTCATCTCGCCTGGAGGGGAGAACCTCCTGGATTTTTCGAGTTGCGGCAGGGTGCTCTCGACTTACGATGGGGACCTCAGGGACCCGCTCTGGTTTCCTCTGGAAAGGCCAGTCCCCATGCGAGTTGTTTGGGGGCATCTCGGAATTCCTCTCCCGTCGATGCTGGCGCCTTATACCTTGTGTGGAGTCGGTGCCTGGAACCTGAGAATAACTCTCCAGTGCTTACATGGTTCTTGGGGTACTTCTGGAGTCTTCCAGGTGAGTCAGTCCTCATCTCTATTGGGGGCATGTATGTGCACTTTCCTCCAGAGCTGTAGCAGCAGTGTCACGCTTCCCTTCGCGAGGATCCAGGATCTGCTGGCTTTATCTGGAGGCTTTCCCACGATGCTTTTTCATGAGGATTCCCACAGGGCTTGTCCCACGTGCCACCGTGGTGTGAGTCGTTCCTCGGATTGAAAGTCGAGGCAGTGCAGGGAAAACAGTTTTCCCTGGAATGGACTGAGAAATCTGGGGGACTCTGGGAATGGTGGCACCACCCTGGAGTTCCTCTCGCCTTTCCTGTGGAGAGCACCTCCCATTGAGATGTGACGAAACACGCCGGGAATTCTTTCCCGATCACGCAGGGAAAGGATCCCTCCTCTCGAGCTAGGAGGCGGAAACGGGGCTCCTCTGGGTGTGGGCGGGACTCTCGTCCTTCCTCTCGAGTGGAGACGGGTATGTCGGGGATCTTTTTGAATTGCAGCAAGGGTGTGAAGGACCCTTTGGTAAGTTCCAGAGGTTTAGGTGTGATAAGACTTCAGACACCTCAGCGGAAATGGGCCTCATCTCGGCCTGGAGGGGAGAACCTCCTGGATTTTCTCGAGTTTCGGCATGGTGCTCTCGACTTAAGACGGGTACCTCAGGGACCCGCTCTGGTGGCCTCAGGAAAGGCCAGTCCCCATGGAGTTGCTCGGGGGCCTCTCGGTATTCCTCTCCGTCGATGCCGGTGGCCTAAGACCTTTTGTGAATTCGGTGCCAGAACCTGAGGATTCCTCTCCAGTGCTGACATGGATCTTGGGGTACTTCCTGGAATCTCCCCAGGGGAGTCAGTCCTCGTCTCGAGTGGGGGCATGCACGTGCGCTTTCCTCCCGAGCTGTAGCAACAGTGTCACGCTTCCCATCGCGTGGATCAAGGGATCTGTGGCTTTCCCTCGACGCTTTCCCACGAGGCGCTTTCCCCACGAGGCTTTCCCACAGGGCTGTCCCATGTGCCACCGTGGTGTGAATGCGATCTTCGGCTTGAAAGTCGAGGCAGTCGCAGGGAAAACAGGTTTTCCCTGGAATGGACTGAGACATCTGGGGGACTCTGGGAATGGTGGCACGACCCTGGAGTTCCTCTCGCCTTTCCTGTGGTGAGCGGCCTCTTGAGATGCAACGGGAACGCCGGAAATTCTTTCCCGACCACGCAGGGAAAGGATCCCTCCTCTCGAGCTAGGAGGCGGAAACGGGGCTCCTCTGGATGTGGGCGGGACAATCGTGCTTTCTCTCGAGTGGAGACGGGTATGTCCGGAACTTCTTGAGTTGCAGCAAGGGTGTGAAGGACCCTTTGGAAGTTCCAGAAGTTAGGTGTGATTAGCCTCGAGACGCCTCACCGGAAATGGGCCTCATCTAGAATGGAGGGGAGAACCTCCTGGTTTTTCTCGAGTGGCGGCAGGTGCTCTGGACTTTACGACGGGGACCTCAGGGACCCGCTCTGGTGGCCTCAGAAAAGGCCAGTCCACATGCGAGTTGCTCGGGGCCTCTCGGGATTCCTCTCCTGTCGATGCCGTGGACTAAGACCTTGTGTGGATTTGGTGCCGGAACCTGAGGATTCCTCTCCCGTATGACATGGGTCTTGGGGGACTTCTGGAGTCTCCCCAGGGGAGTCAGTCCTCGTCTCGAGTGGGGGCATGCACGTGGGCTTTCCTCCCGAGCTGTAGCCGCAGTGTCACGCTTCCCTTTGCGAGGATCAAGGGATCTGTGTCTTTCCCTCGAGGCTTTCCCACGAGGCTTTACCTCGAGGCTTTCCAACAGGGCTGTCCCTCGTGCCACCGTGGTGTAGGTCGATCGTCGGCTTGAAAGTCAAGGCAGTGCAGGGAAAACAGGTTTCCCTGGAATGGACTGAGAATCTGGGGGACTCTGGGAATCGTGGCACGACCCTGGACCCTTCCTCGCTTTCCTGTGGAGAGCGCCTCCTCTTGAGATGCGAC